>NC_083343.1:25993886-26234626 GCF_019175385.1 Lycium barbarum
GGTTTCCGCCGGAACATCTATGAGGAGAGGCGCATCAGTTTCGAAGGGTTGGAACACTTCCCAAACATATAGTCTATCATTGAACACCATGGATGGGGATTCCTTAGCCAGCCACTCGGCACTTATGTACCATCTATTGTGAGAGAGTTCTATGCCAACTATGCGGCGGAGATAAACAACAGGTACAATCTAGCCCAACAAGTAAAGACAGTGATACGCCTCTAAAAGGTGGCTATTAGAGGTGTCAGGATTTATTTCTCCAGCAAGGCCATCAACTGATTCTATTTCGGGGACAATTATGAACCGCCCGAAAACACTAATGAGTTAGACTATAGATTGGCGAGGAACAGGACTGATATGATGAGAGAAGTACCGTGGGTGGCCTCGGTGACTGCTAGAGGGAATCAAGTTTGGCGCACCAAGTGTAGTGCACCGATAAAAAAGAAAGATCTTTCAGTGGAGGAAAAATTCTGGTGGAGTGTCCTAATACACGGACTATAACCAACTAAGACAGACAATCAGCTCACTATAAGCCAGGCGATTCTAGTGGCTTCCATCATGTCCCGGTATATAATTGATATAGGGAAATTGATAGCCGATGATGTTCGAATGTGGGAAACTCAGCCTGGCCTTTCGTTGGTCTTCCCATGCTTGATTACGGCTATTTCTCTGAAGGTTGACATCCAGAAGTTTCCATACTGGGACCATACGTTTGAGGCAAAACACATCTACAGCTTGCTAAAGAGCTAAGATAAAGAGGTTAAAAGTAAGTTGGCAGCAGCCCGAGGTGGTGTGACAGCCCCAGAATTTGTGCAATATTAGTTTGACCAGAATGAGGATATGGGCATGACATTAGAAGAGACCCCAGAGGGTCTTGAGACTGCCACCATTACAGTACCATCTCCTACAGCGGTTCCCGAGTCATCGTCGAGTCCTACTTTTTCTGCAGCCCCTGACGTTGCTACTGAGCCGGTCCCCACGACTGCCCCGCCTGCTACCAGAGTCACCTCCACATCTACAGCACTTTCTGGAGGTGAAATGATTCCATTTAACAAACAGAACTTCCATGATTCATATGTAAAGGCGGATGGAGCTGATCGATAGATCACTAGCCTATTATGGGAGTTGGAGGAAGTTATAGCACGAGCAATTCGGAAGGAGATGGAGTTGCTACAGGAGTCCCTTACCAAGTCATACCATCAAATTCACTCCAAAATTGATGGTATTGAGAGGGGAGTACTTGAGTTAGAGAAAGTATCGTCATCGGTAGAACTGAAAGCAATGAAGAAAGATATTACGCAGCTGAAGGACGACGTCCTTGCGCTTCAGGTAAAGGAGGGGGGAGTGTTTAAAAATCCCCCTCAATCAGCTAGGCCGATTGACTTGGCATCTTTGGTGCCAGTGGTACGAGTTTCAAAGGAGGAGTCCTCAGCCCAATATAGAGGCAAGAGGTCGAGATCAGAGAAAGATAATGAACGGGTCGACCTAGTGGATTTAGAAGAGCGCCAGCTGAGGCATGCCACGCGGCGATCTATGGTTGATTTCCACTACGCGGGGGCATCGAGCAGCTTGGAACCCCCTTTTGAGCAGATGGTACCTAGCATTAAGGTACCAGAGGAGGCCGGGACTTCTGTTCCACCAGCGGACCCACTCTACAGGCTCAAACCTCGCCTCCCAGTAGTAAAGTTGACCCAGAACCCACCGATACTGATGTAGTGGGGGCACAGCAGGAGGAGCATCGCACATAGTGTGCATCATGTAGTCCTATCCCTTGTCTTGTCTATGTTTATGTTGATGCACTGAGGGCAGTGCATGATTTTTTAGTTGGGGGTAGGACTATTTGATAGTATTGCAGTATAAATATGTGTTTAGGAACCCCCTCGGCTTTTCTTTGCTGGAGTTCTTTTCTTGAGGAGGGTTTTATTTTGTTGAAACTGGCATGTTTAGGATGTTTCTTAGGTTGAGTAGAGTATTGTTGACTTATTGGGTGGTACTCTGCAAAAGATGGCATGTTGTTATGGTTTGTTCGAAATGTTGGACCCCTCAAAAATTACAAAAATGCATACTTAGAATAGGTATTGGTTGACATGATTGATTCTTTATATGACATTACAACTTTTGGGGTATTATGTGTGATGAATGACTACTGAGGAGGGCACAAGTGTAAAAGTAATTGTCCTTATGCCAATGTATGTGTGAGTTGCTAGTTTGATTCTGTTTATGCATGTATAATCCAGATCTTGCCTGGTTGGTTGTGTTTGAAATCCGAAAGTTAGTTTGGTTGTGAGATGATCTTAGGCTTTCTTTGTGTAAATAGTCACTTTTCCTAAATAAGCCTTACCAAAAGTTGAAAATATCCCTAGTTTCCCTGTTTGAGCCTTTTGACCTTTTTCGTGTCTAGCCAATTATGAAACCTTATCCGTTGTGAAATTAATCCATCTTTGCACCCATTCCCTCCTTAATGCTACTAGATAGATGAGGCAAAATTCCTAAGTTGGGGGTGAATCAAATGTGGAGTAAATGTTAAAAACATAAGTTTGGGGGTTGTGGAGTTTAACTAGTAGAGATTCGATGTGGTAGTTGCTTAGAAAAAAAAAGAAAAAAAAAGAATAGAAAAATAAAAAAAGTGTAACACAAAAAAGAATTGTAAGTTAGTTAGGATGAAAACCACATCGAGGTCGAAAACTTGAAAGAGAATCAAGGGGTTGGAAAGAAAAGAGGTGAATTAAGGTGAAGAGATGTTGTAGTGTTCAAGGAGGGTGAGTCACTAATATCCAAAAAGTATCCTACCCATCCTTAAGCCTACATTACAAGACAAAACAAGTCCTAATGTGATCACAACCGAATGAGCCTAGGATGAAAACATAGAAAATAAGGGCAAGCTTATGGTATTTACATGTGTAGATATGAATTTCTTTGTGAGTGTGAGTGTTTTTCTCTTCTCTTTCATCTTCGTCCCATTCTTGTTGTATATATGTGTGTTGGGACATTCTTTGGTCTAGGTGAGGGCATAAGGATGAGAATTGAACAAACAATGTGACCGCCTAATGTAGCATTTGTGTGCAACATAATATGTTCAATAATGTAATGTCATGCATTGAAGCTTCATTGCTAGGCATAGCGTTCTTGGGTTGTGCATATGGTTTATAATAGAAAAATGGGGTGGTCCTTGGAAGAAAAACATGCATGCCAGGAGTTCAGAGTCAAAACCAATGTAGACATCATTACTCTGCGATATCTAAGTGGTAGATTGAGTCACTGTGTTGTGCGACTTGCTTGAGGACAAGCAAAGACTTTAAGTTGGGGGTGTTGATGTGCCGTGAAATTATGGCACATTCGATGCTTTTTGGCTATAAGTTTTACTTGTTTTTGGAGCAAGTCTTGGTCTTTTTGATGTGTTTTTGACATGTTGCACATGTTTAACGTATTTCGGGAGCAAGTCGTGGAAATGGAGTAAAAAGATGTTCCAAGAAAGAAAAATAACTTAAGCCTGATTTATACAGAGGAACATACGGACCGTAGAATATTCACGGTCCGTAAATGCCATCGTGGATGCTTAACAGTAAGGCCTCAGACCTGATGTGGAAGTCCAGGCAGAAGTACGGACCGTATATTATTTACGGTTTGTAAATATCACCGTAGGTTGGTTCCAGAGAAGTCTTAAAAAAGAAGAGGATTTACGGGCAGGTTATACGGACTGTATAATATTTATGGTCCGTAAAAGTGGATCGTATATCTGACAACTAGAGAAGATTTTACGGAGAACTATCACAGATTCTACGGACCGTATAAAATGTACGGTCCGTACCTTGGTCCGTCGGGGGCAATTTTGTCAATCTTATTTTGCACGATTTTGACTCTTATAAATACCTTTTTAGGTGTCTTGTACATTACATTACAGCAGAACTCAGTTTTATTTTCCTTAGCACTAATTATTCCTAGTTTTGGAAGTCTTTTGGGGATTACAAACAATTGCAATTAATTTCTCTTCAATTGTAAGCATTATGATCTCTATTATTTCTTATTGTTCTTCTTCTATGAGCAGCTAAATTTCCTTACTAGGGTTGTGAACCCAATTGATGGGTGTTTTGCGATTTGGTTTATGATTGATATTCACCTAATGGATTTTTAGGGTTTATTTATTGTTCATTCTTCATTCATAATTAATGTTTGCAAACGTTGATTAAAACCATAAACCTTGATTTGTTTGGGAAAATAATTAGGGTTGGTAAGAATAAATAACAAGGACTCAAAGCTTTAAACTTTGTTTAATAAATTCACTTAAGAATAAGACAAATTTACTTGGCATAATTAATCGTTCTTCATAGTTACTTTCTTATATTTGGGAAAATCATAGAAAGAAATAATCTTTATTTATTGGGAAATAGTAGAGATTCATATAGAGATTAAGTGCATTCATATAATGATCCATTAGACGTATATCAAGATCAATACCCATGATCATACACTCTATCTAACGGGAATACAACCTTAGTTTCTTTTACCATAAATTACCAACCACAAAAATTAGTTAGCAATTAGTCATAAAAAAACCCAACTTTTACCAAAATCATCGGATTAAGTCATCAGACTTAAATTAAGCAATCTACGACTTTAGTAACCTTTTCACACCATATTCCCTGTGGGATTCGACCCCAACCTTGTTGGGTTACTATATTTGACAACGTCCGCATTATACTATTAATAGGTGTAATTTGAGTGTATCACGTATCACACAAGCCACTTCCCATAAGCCTTAACATGCCGGTTACCTGAATTTTGCTTCTTGCTAGTCGCTGATCACGAAACCTCACGAAACTCTTTCATATCACTTAGTCTTACACTTAGTCCTTTCCTTAAGTGTAATCACGATAACACCTCCTCTGAAATATGTAAGACAACATCTCCACGACTTATACTGACCTAAGTAATCTCGAAGGTGTACCTTATTTTTGTCGGTTCTCGATAAACTATACTTTTTTGACTCCTCAATCCCTATTTCCAATCAATTCACAAACATTGTCACTATCTAACCATTTCTCAAACCCACTTGATAGAATGTCGCACGACATAAGTCTTGCCAACTAACCGAGTCAATCCTGGAGATGGTAGCATGTCACACATTCTACACCCTAGAGTTCCCTTAACTCACTCAACTCTAAAACTGAAAACATTCTAAATCCAGCATATCACATATATACAGTCCTACTACTACTCTCACTTATATCCACTAAGGTGACTTAGCTCAAATTCCCTTAACTCAAATTCTGACATGTTGTCCACAACTAGAATTAATTCAAACCCCATCATTATTCACCATCTCGATGCCGTAGTTGTCGAACCGGAACATCCTTAACCATTCGTGCAATTATCCCATTCATTCGATTAACTCACCTGAGTAGCAACATCAGTAGGAGCAGGAACTAGCCGAACATACACAATAAGTATGAGACTCTCGACTTAAATCCAATATTATATGCAACACCCGATAGCTTCTTGAGCATTAAAGCTTATACTTGACCAACACTAGAGTCATTTTATTAATCAACCACTGGCTCACGGCATAACCAAACATATCAACTCAGCACTGAACCCTTATGTCTATTCTATTGTGTATGCCCGCAACCTAATCCTCAAATCAACAAGCTATCAATTCCACGATATTCTTATCATTCCTCGGTGAACATACCCTTTATTGAAGGGCTAGGACCACAGTTTCCCAACATCTTATGTCTCCACTCGTCACAAGTAACATTGCTTCCAGATCTAAAATCGATAATCACCTTTTTGAAAGAACCCACAACCACTACCATTTAGACACGTCGAAACCCAACTTAAATTTGCACTAGCGAATACGCAATCCACTCTCGTGCAACTTGCAACCTTGACCTGGCGAGCACGTTAGATACTAATTGTTCCCATCTTAATGGAGAAGATTAATCTATCCAAAACCTTCTTCTTACACCTCCATCCCATTAACACGAAAGTACTCATACCCTAATACCCTATGAATCTCACTTACTACGCATTTCACACCAAGTCGTCCTTCATGTCATTATTCCCAATTTCTCTACTTCATTGCTCGCGGTCACTGCACTTTTGCCCAAATCCTATAATCCTTACTCAACTTAGATTCGTGCCACGCACTCCATCATAATACCCTAATGAAGTTGAAACTTATTTGTAGCACCAATCATATCTCTAACAAATTATACTTCTTAAGTCATAAATGTACTTCTACAACTTCTGAGTAGCTAACCACTAAAAACTCGGGGATCACGTGGCCCCCTGCATTATCACTCCCATCTTTCCAAGAATATGGCAGAATAACCGATCTAAATCACAACCAACAAAACTGAAACTTCAAGTTATAATTGGAAACTGAACTGGGTCACGCGTCCGAATCAAGATGACACATCTCGTACCCTACCACAACACGTCAAGATGAGGTTCCACCATTCGTGGAAGAATAAGACAAGGAAATTCAAATACCAATTGGAATCGACTAGATACCAATTGTAATAAAGTAGCATGAAAGAAAGAAAGAATTAGAAGTTTCCTAAATATCCTGTAGCCTCTCACAGATAAGTACGGAGCTCATCGTACTAATCCGCAAGACTCTACTAGACATGCTCTTGTACTTGTAAGATCGGAAACCTAGGGCTCTGATGCCAAGTTATCAAGACCCAATTTGAGAATCGTGATGCCACCTACACTGTCCCCAAGGTAGGCGAACCATTCGCAAATCATTTTAGTCATTTATGAGAATTATGCGAAAATAGACAATGATTTATCTAACAGATCCAAATTATAGAAATGATAAGTGCGAAAGTAATAATAACCCCAAAATCTGGCCTGGACTAGTATAAGAGTCACTATTTCGAAATACAAGTTTGATATGGATTAAGAATCTCAAGTATAACAATGTTGCCTCAAGAATACAAAATAGACAGTAATATAAAAAGCAAGAGTCGCCGAGTTGCGTATCTAGCCAAAGATCACCCTGGAATCTCTGTCAAGTAGACTCCGATCACCCTCGATGACAGGAACTGAAACTAGTAACAAACTCTGTACTCAAAAGAAAAGTACAACAAGACGTACAGAGTAAGCAACATAGGCCGACTAAGATTAGTTCAAGCATACAAACATAAAATCAACAAGATAAGCGGATAGACACATAATACTCAATCTAAGGTCACAAAAAATATCCCATAACTGAATCACAACCTAAGAGGAAGCTTCTAAACCACAAGTCTGTCTTATCACAATAATCTCAATTGATAATCAAAACCCAAGTTCTGACCTAGGCAGCGTCATTACCCAACGATATAACCCAGTCCATAATCAGATCCATGCCACCATAATAATACGAACCGACTATATCAAATTAGAAATAAAGAGTCCTATGATGATGCATAATAATATGTAATGATGTGCAATGTAATGCAATGCTATACACAGTCCAAATACCTCAAACCTGTACACACATGCTAATGGTATTGTTTGCCCAATAGTCATGACCTACAAGGGACCCATAGTGTCCATGTACCACTCGCTCCGGAACTGACCTAGGGTAACAAGCCCATAACTAAGCAACATCCCCACCCCTTGTCAAATGTGCCTTATATATATATATATATATATATATATATATATATATATATCAAGATAGGCCACATCCTCACCTCCTATCAGATGTGCCTTTTGAACATATACTCTATGCAAGAATGAGTATTCAAATATAGTTCAAGTCTAGAACCCTGAGATGAAACATCAACTCAAAAGTAAGCATGATCAATCAATGAAATCAAATGCCAATGAAAATACAGGTCATACTGCCATAAAGCATATCAGGACTTAGATAAATCTTCTCAACAATGAAGTGAATCATACAAACCATCTCAGTCAACATAAAGAGTCTATGTCACCTCTTTCTTCCAAGTATCGCAAGCACACCACATAACTAAGTATTGTGTCACCAAAGTGTTCCATTTCCTTTCATAGTTGCCGTAAATCTTCCATCAATCATTTTCGGGCCATTTCCATCATGTATGAATGTATGAATGCAAGGTGACGAATCAGTGCAATTAATGTAAATGAATATGATATAAAGATCACACCCACCACAAGTTGTATCAAATCTTGTATAGCCTCGTTTCCATCAGCAATTCATAATCAAGATCTCATTTGTTACTTATCACAAGAACACATCCGTTTCAACAGTCAATATGAAACATGATCAGCCAATAATATCAAGGTCAATGAATACAAGGAACCATGCCATAAGTCATAACAAGACTCAGATAAATCACTCAACAATAACAAGGATATGTAACCATTTCAATCAACAGGAAGAGTGTATATTGACTCTTTCCTTCTCATATCACAACAAATACACCTAAGGTTCAGTACATAAAGTAAAGGCGACAAGCCCACATAATCAGAAATCGGACCAACCTAGATATTATCCAACCAAACACCATGTTCGAAGATCTAATCATGCTTTCTATTGTCAATTCTACACAATATACACATTTCGCTAATCAAAGTCTAACTAACGTAAGTTGTAACCACCTCAAATGCAGAACAGGAGCCACGAACCACTTCACATGAGCTTTCTCCTTTCGTAACGCCTCAGAATGCTCAAAGTCTAACAATATAATGCTAAGTAAGCATGAGACCATCTACTCAAAATAAGAACAACAATTGGGGAACAAGACCCAATTACTTCTAACCTTCTCAACTGGTGAAACCATTGTTCAAATGGTGAATTTATTATAACCTCAATCCAACAATCATAATCCTCTAATTTAAAGGTTTCTAATCACCTTTAACCTTTCAAATCAAATTTTAGGCCAAAGTTCCCATTTTTATTAAAATCCTAAGTCTCAATACACAACTCTCATTATTAATATTCAGATTCTCATCGCAGGAAGTGATAATCTGTATTCCTAGATGATTAAACAACAATAAAATCAGCAACACATCAATTATTTAAGGGTTTACTAATTCTAGGGTTCTAGCATTTTCCTTCACCATAAGAGAACCTTTAAATAGCCATGAAACATAAAGAAGAAAGGTAAAGGAACAAATAAAGGTGGGGACTTACCCTCAAAGATGCTTTCACCAATGAATGGAATAAAATTTTCCTCTTTCTCTCTTAAAAACTGTTTTTGGGCTTTTGTGGGTAATGACTCGGAACTGCAATATAAAAAGTGGGTTTCTAGCCCCGTCGACCGCTGCAGCGGTCCCTAACTTCGCTGTAGTAGTCTCGCTATAGCGGAAATTGACCCGCTAGAGCAAGATTTATTAAATACCATTTTCCCACAGTGGTGAGCCTCGCCATGCTATTGCGGACTCGCTACATCAGTAATACCGCCACTGCAATGGTCCAAATTGACGAGTGAGCTCTATTTTTTCACTAGATTTTCACCCAAAATCCCAACATCAATCCGAGGCCCAGTAGACACAACTAAACATGCACACATAAGTAAAAATATGCTACAGACTCACCCATGGCCTTGAAATTCCCAGTAGAGGTCTAATTTACTAAGTACCAAGAGCCATTTGGAAGCATTTCAAGGTATTTATTGGAGGAACATCATTGTGGTAAGTAATTCCATATTTATTACTATTCCATTATCCTTTAGTCATCATAGAAATCCCCTAATTCATGCTAGAATCCCTAAGAACTTGAGGATTAATAGAGGGTTTAATGGGTCTTTCCTAAATGATTTCTAGACTGTACCACCTTGAATTATGGATTGGGTTAGCTTCATTTAGCATGGAAATGATGATTAGAAGCTATTGTAACATGTTTACTTTATTATTTGTGGCTAACTTACGAATTAGGAGTTAGGGTTTCTACCCAAATTTGGGGGTTTCTTCTAGAATCCGAATTTCCCTATTCTATGAGTTTAACTGGCTAATTATTGATGGGAATTGATCACCTAGAGTACTAATTTCATGTTAAGACCTATATGTTGGAGGTTGTGCGTCCATTGAATAGTAGATGAGGGACCTAGTTGTGTACCAATTCCCTTGTGCAACGCAGTAAGTAAAGAAGACACTGTTTTTACCGTGGAAAACTCCTTGCTCAAAGGATTAAAAACCACGACACCAGTAGGATTTCAACTCTACTACACAAGCAACTTTAGATTACAATATATTATACGCTTGGAAACTAAGGTTGACTACCTCTATCCAAGGAAACTAAGGTTGACAACCGCTAGCCAAACCCAACTAATACACCTTAGTCTACACACTAGCCAAGGGTACCACTTAATAGATTAAAAGGTAAACTACCTAACAACTACTAAGAATTTGAAATACCTATAACAACTTCTTGTAAGAGAAGAGTAGGTTTACAAGTTAAAGCATATACAAAAAGCATAAAATAAACTGAGAGAATAAAGCATCTTCAGTGTTGGAAACCAATCCTTCTGTTGGTGATTAACTTTGTTGAACACTTGGAGTGTCTTGTGATGGTTGCACCTTTTGAGTGATTTTTAGGTTTTTCAAGTGATACAAAATATGTTGCAACATGTTGTATATATAGTGGGAAGCACGTGCGATGGATAAAGACCACTCATTCAATATTTAACATAAAGCTTGGGCCAGCTCGACTGTTGTACTTGTGCAGTGAGTAGCTCGGCTTTATAGCTACCTTTGCTTATCGTGCAAGTATTACTGAGACTAGACCAGAGTCTCTATCTAGTTCTAAATCAGTTTTACAATCATCAAAGCACGAATGCACTTGAGATTATCACTGTAGATTCCTAATTTCATCTTGTTAGTTCATAAACCCTATTCCATGGATTGAGATTTGGGAGTTAAATAGGAGTTTGGTTTTATACTTTCATCTCAATTCTAATTCCATATTCAGATATGACTAGACTTTCATTACTTTAAGGCACAACGAAAGGGAAAGGCTCACAATTGACATTCGAGTTTGCTGTTCGGCCTTCCAGGTAGGTTACGGTTTACCTTGTGGTGAGACTTCGGTTAGTGAAGCATATGTTTAGATGATATTATTGGAGAATGCATGTAATCCTTCAAGTATAAAGTTGGGATGGATGTGGCCTTAGGTTGGGCCCTGTTGTATGATTCAGGGGCTACCCACCCTGTTGCTTTGTTCTCCTATTTGTTCTATATACTTGTTGGCTCGTCGCCATGTTGAGATATTGGATATTGATGATTTGTTATATATCATGATTATGATATTGTGGTACCTTACATAGTGAATCTGTTGTGGCTTATTGTGTAGCCTTATTGATGATATTACTTGTGTGCTTATGTGTGGTATTGTTTGGAATTGACTTGTTTTATTGATATTACATTTGAATTGTATTCATACTCATTTCAATGATAGATTGATATTTCCTTGATATGCTACTGATGATGTGAAATGGGAAGGAAATACTAATGCTTGACATATATTGATATGAGTCATCTCTGGGTTGTTTGCGGAGTGACTGGTATTCCTCTGAGATATATTGGATATTGAGTCATCTCTGGGGTGTGTACGAAATGACTGATATGGAACACTTATCTTTTGAGACATGTTGGATATTGAGTCATCTTTGGGATGTGTGCGGAGAAACTGGTGCATGGACTTCGCTAGTCCCCCATGGGTTGTGTTGCCGATGATGTGATATTCCATCCTCGAAGCACATGTGTATGAGCATATACATTGCATTCATCCTTCATATATTATTGTATTGGATTGTATCTCTTGGTTATTTGTTTCGTGGATTGTGACTGGATACTTGTGTTAGCTGAATCGGGACTTTATGCTATGGCTATGAGATGTTCTCAGATTGTACTCTTGAAACTTGGCACAATTGGGCTGAGATGCTATAACGTAGGATGGGACATGCTTCGTTGATACTTGGACATTGGTGACTTGTACTCTATTGTTTACTTGCTTTCTTGCTTTATTGTCTTTATATATGTCAACTAATCTTAGTCGGCCTATGATACCTATCAGTACTTATTGTTTGTACTGACCTACGTTTGATGCATTCTTTTAAGGATGCATAGAATTTGACAGGTTCCACCTCTTCTCCTCGTGGCTGATCTTTCCGAGGCCAAGTACTTGAGTTTTTATGGTGAGCACCTAGCGAGCCGCTTCCCGGAGACTCTTCATTACTTACTTGCCTTACTTTCATTCTGAGACTGTATTTGAGACATCATTGTATTATTCAGACTTATAGATTGTAGTGGAGCTCTTGTATGACAAGACCACGAGACTGGGGGTGTATTTTGCTATTTCGCACATTTATCATATTATTATCATTTGAGACACCTATTAGTACTATTCTTTCACGTTTACTTATTTTATGACATATTTTGGATAAGGGTTCGCCTATCGAGGTGGGAAAGATTGGTGCCCGCGCAACTTAACTAAAATGGGTCGTGACAATAATACCCGGACGAAGTTGGAGCTTTTTCCAAAACCAATCGTATAATCGAGCAATACACCCTTGTTAAGCCACAAACATACTTCTGCCACTTCTAAGCAACCCAACGCTAAAAATGGAGATCATTTGACCCTCTGTACCATCTATTTTGTTTCTCAGGAAACCCCCCACAATAAATGAATCTAATCGCGACCCCACACATCATACTAGTCTAATTGCGACTCCATACAATAGCCGAGTCTAATCAAGCCTCCACACAACTGAATCCTCAAGCCATAGCTAGAATATGAACTTGGTCATGCATCCGAATCAGAATAATACATCTAGTATCATACCACAACAAGTAATAACGAAACCGCTCGCATAAGAATTTAAGAACGAGTTTCCACTGTTCGTGGGTGATTAAGAATGCCGGATACTAATTCGAACGAAGTAGCACGAAGGAATGAAAGAATTCGACATTTCCTAAATGCCCCATAGCCTCTCACAGATAGGTCAGAAGCTCTTCGTACCTGTGACGACCCAACTAGGGCCGCGACGGGTACCCAATACTTGTACCGAGCACCCCCTATCTCGTATCGTATTCTTATCACTAAGTGGGCCGTATGCACTATACCATATCCTTTTTTTTTTGCTTAACATCAACATTAATAGCATAATTATAAACACGGACTAATAAACTTTGCTAGTACATTATACAACGACGAGGACCCTCAAGAGTACAAAACATCTAACTATACATATCTGTCTACGAGCCTCTAAACATAGTACACATATACATAAGAAGGGCCGAGTACTGTCGTGCCCGAATATATACACAAAATAGTACCAAGGAACTGAGGCTCCGAGACAACTGGAGCGCTGCTATAGTAATGCTGATGAAGCTCCTAGGAGTCAAGCCTGTCTACCTGCTGACCTGCGCGGCATGAAACGCAGCGTCCACAAGAAGGGACGTCAGTACGAATAGTGTACCGAGTATGTAAGGCATGGAAAAATAATGCAAGCCGAACCATAGAGCTTGAATAACAATATCATGGGATCATAGGACATATAATGAAATAAGAAAGTAACATGTACATAGGAATGCCCTTTCAGGCCAGATACCATGCATGCTTGTCTGTCTTTGGAAAACATTTCTTTTTCATATACATAGAAAATAGAACTTATATTATGTCATGTCTTATCATATCATATCATATCGTATCAAATCATATGAGATCATGTCATATCATATCGTGTCATAGCATAGCAGGACATAGCATAGCACCGAACAATGTCGGCTCGCCCACATAGCACCGAAATACATCGGCTCGCCCATATATCCCGCGTCCGGGATGATAAGCCAGCTGACCAGGTGGCAATGAAACATGTTTCCCTTCCCATCCCCCATGTACATATTCATATCTCACATACATATGTCATATAAGCATGCAGGAGAGCCCAAAGAAAATCATGTAACCATCAGAGTGACATAAGGTCGGTGACCTCCGATTACATTATGGAACAATCGTGATCGCCTTGTCTCACCTTGAAGGAACGAGTATTTTAAGGCGAGACTATCAACGGAGAATAGTGTTGAAAGAAACATAGAATGAAATCATGGACGTCATAGAAATCAATTCATCGGCTTTGGAATATTTAGAGGATGGTGTCATAACCAAGGAATAGAATTGAAATCAAGAACTAGTTTGATACTTTCATATTCATATTGGGTCCTTAGCTTAAGACTCTTAGTCATGGAATCATTCTTGTCATACTTATCATAGGCATATTCCCTTTCTTAACATCATCATTATCATTGTCATCATAGAAGTATCCTCGTTAGCATAGTTACAGTACTTGTCATTTGGTGAACAGAATAAGGATCAAAAGTTTCCTTTGGATTCTACTCCAAAATAGGTCAAATGGAACAATAGGGAAAATCTGGGAACAAGGGGCCCACCTCGAGTCAAATGAGGCGGCGTACCAAATTTGCGTACATTACATTTCATGACGTCACTTATGAGGGTTTTAAGGTAGTCGGGTCCTATTTATGCAAGTTCTAGATGTTTAGAAAGTTTTTCCAACCTTTAACACAATTTCTAATTCAATTCTACTGAATGAAAAAGGGGAAACTTTAGGTGCGGATTCCGGAGAATAGAGTTGTCCCCGAGGCTCGTATCCGACCTATTACGTCTAAGACATGCCGTAGAAGGAAGGGTGAAGCCTTACATACCTCTTTCCGCGCCTTATGCTATTCCAAATTCAAGTTGCAAATCCGCCAAAATCTACAAATTGGTCACATTTACCAAACTTGATTAGAGCATTTAGAATTGAAATCTTAAGATAATACTTGGCTACCGAAATTTCGGCAGCACTTCCCCTGTAAATACACCATCCCCAAAGTTCAACTCAGTCAATTTTTAATCAACAACAATCCAGGAATTCAACCCGGCCAAACTATCAACATAATATCAACAACCATACTAACAATTTCCATATTCAATCCAAGATACATTATAACAACTTAATCAATTTACTACTTCCTTCAAAACCTTCCAACTCCAATAAAACAATAACAACCTTATAATATACATTCCAACAATACCATATTAATATCATTACCTTCCATACATGTAAGAACATAATATTCAATTTACATAATCTTCCAAGACAAGCCTCCAACTACTAATACTTCACTAAGCTCATTAGGCTTTTGTTAGCAATATAGAATCCACACAACAACAATCAATATACTAAATAAAATTAACTCATCTTTCTCCACACCACACCACAACTACACGGCTAACATCATGCATACACAACTATAACCTCTCCAAAATCATTCAACTTCCATTATCAACATAGCATCCACAACAATAACAACCAAACACTAGATAGAATAATTAAAACATGATTCATACACACACATAGGCATGCACGACCACACACCTATATTCTTGTTCTTCATGAATTTCACTCATTTTTACACACTACTACATGCACAACATCCATAACATATAAGAAAAGGATGAACCCTTACCTTCTTCTTTGATTCTCCAACATGCTTGAATTTCCAACTTATGAATTTGTGTTTTTCTTGCTTCAATAACAACTCTACTTTGTTAAGGACCCTCCACTTGGTAGAAAATGATTTTTGAAGGAACTTTTGTCAATTTTCTTGTTGGTTTTTGCACTTGGCCGAAATGGCCTTGGAGCTTTCTCTTGCTTTTCTTGTTCTTTTGTTTTCTTGAAATGTCTAGAAGGTGTTGGAAATAAGATGACTAAGTCATCTTTTTATTTATGCATTAAGATCCAAAGTGGGCTAAGCCCACTCTAAGTGGGAAGGCCAACATGGCCCAAAACATAAGCTCATTTGTTTTTTTGTACTTCATGACAAATTTTAGTTTTTCCAATTTCCAAATTTGCCCTTCGTCTTCCTCCATAATTCCACGAGTCATATTGCGAATTTCCCTTTATGCCCTTGACCTTTCTTAATATTCCCACTTCAAAATTTTCATAACAACTTGTATGCCAAACAAAATAAAAAAAATAAGGCCTTGCTTGTCATCTCCCTGCAATTATCTTAAATTATCCAAATGCGCAAAATGCGGGATATAACATCCTCCCCCCCTTGGAACATTCGTCCTCGAATGTTAAACTAGCCTCATAGTGTATTACAATACTTCGGGGAGGTCTCCTTCGTAGACATCTCACATGTCGCTTAACATATCAATTTTAGAAGCTTAGGTTACCTTTATGTCATAGGTCACTTGAGTTAGCTCCGAACGCTGGCCCTGCGTTAATAAGCCTCCTTTATTGGATCTTGAATCGTCATAGTCCATTTTAGGTCTAACATGCTCTCCCCCTTTTATTAAGAGGGTCTACACACGCCTATGCCCTTTAAATAATCGTCGCCTTCCGCGATCTTTTACAATTGTAATTCCTTCTTCGCGGAGTTTGTTGCGTCTATTCCCTGGCTAGATATGTTCTCGTATATCACTGCATTAGGGCTTTCTAGCCTTAACTAGTGTGGGTTCGGCATCGGTCTTACCCTGTGACATCCGTACGTATACCCTTCATCATGTCTTTTGAATTTCATCCGGCTAGCAACTTCATTTCTGGGACTTAACAGTCACAATTAATATATTACATAATATGGGGAAAGTTGGGGTCTTGACCATTTCCGGAACGCTCGCGTAACGCATCCTTTTCTTTTGATTACCATTTTAGCCTTCGTAACCTCCAGTATCCGCCCCTTACCTATGAGTACAACTACTCTTGTGCCAAATTTCCAAATTCTGAGTACGATCAGCAATACAAAGAACAGTATACGATAAAGTGGAATCTAGATCTATTAACACATACATATCATAGAAAAGTGCCGATAACGTACCCGTGGCCGCGTCTGCGGAAGTTTCAAAATCCTGCCGTCCTGCCAATGCATATATGCGGTGCGGAGGGCCGGCTAAACTGGGTCCCGCTCCTCCTCTGCCTTGGCCACGGCTTGCTGGAGCTTGGGAAGTCTGTCCAGGAGGGCGCACGGTCGACGATGAACCAACCGCTGATCCGGCGGGCTGGGTTCTACTTCCCTCATTCCTTAGCGGGCAATCACGCATCAAATGATCAGTCCGACCGCAGGAAAAACATGCACCAGTATCCCGGTAACACTGTCCAGAGTGTGGCCTACCACACCGAGCACACCATAGTGGGGGTTGCCCCGTCCTGTTAGATTCAGCTCAATACTAGACCCCGAAGCTTTGGCACTCTGATCTGGTCCTGAATAAGTAGAACGATCAAATCCCCTATCCGCAAATCGTGGAGGTGCACTGGCCGCTGATTGGCCTGAATACCTAGATTGTTCCTGTGCCTGTCCCCTTCTATACTCGCTTCTAGTCCTGAAGGATCTGCCCCTTTTTCTGGAACCCCTATCCGAATAGCGCTCATCTCTCCGTAACTGATACTGTTCCTCCAGGTTTTGGGCATGGGCCTGGATACGGGTAATAGTCATCCCGTCCTGGAGTGAAGCCATCAAGCACTCCTTAACCAAATGTGGCCCCAGCCCACTCACAAACCGGTGCACGTGATCTCCCATATTAGCTATCATGGCTGGGGCATACCTGGCCAACGAGTTAAAACGAAGACTGTATTCTCGAACGCTCATATTTCCCTGTCTAAGGTTCAAGAACATAGCGGCTCGAGCCCGTCGAACTTCCGGCTGTAAGAAATGTCGCAGAAATGCCTCAGTAAATTCCTGCCAAACCGGGGGAGGGGCATTTGTTCCCTTCGAAGATATCCAACTACTATACCACAGAACTGCTACATCCCGCAATTTGTATGAAGCCAATTCCACTGACTCTGTATCCGAAGCATGTATGATTCTCAGTGCCCTCAGCATCTCGTCTATAAAGCTCTGCGTGTCCTCCTCCGGTTTCGATCCATAAAACTCCGGAGGTTTCAGGGTAATAAAGTCACGAGCCCTTGCACTCACCGCCCTGTCTCCCGGGTCTACATCTTGCCGCTGAACCTGTGCGGCAACTAGCTGAGTCAATAACTGGATGGCCTCTGTCATCTGCTGGCCCAGAGCTGCTGGCGGTGGAACTGGAGGTGCTGGGGCTGGAGCTGGAACTCTTTCCTGCTCGGCTGACACAGGGGAAACAGGAGGAGTCTGAGGGGGAGCTTCATTATAGGACTCGTCTTCTTCTGGATCCCGTTCAACTCTGCCTCCAGCCGCCAACTTGCCCTTCTGGGCCGCCATAGTCTTCCTCTTTTTCGGCATTACTGAAACCGTAACATAGAATTAAGAAAAGAACAAGGAAGCCTGGTAACATAGCTCTATTGCACGATCTAGAGTACAAAGAAGGTCATATTTCCTAAATGCCCTACAGCCTCTTGCTTATAAGTGTGGCGCGCTACACACCCATAAACAGGACTCTACTGGACACACCTCGTAGACAAACCCGTAGGACGAACTGCTCTGATACCACTTCTGTGACGACCCAACTAGGGCCGCGACGGGTACCCAATACTTGTACCGAGCACCCCCTATCTCGTATCGTATTCTTATCACTAAGTGGGCCGTATGCACTATACCATATCCTTTTTTTTTTTTTTTGCTTAACATCAACATTAATAGCATAATTATAAACACGGACTAATAAACTTTGCTAGTACATTATACAGCGACGAGGACCCTCAAGAGTACAAAACATCTAACTGTACATATCTGTCTACGAGCCTCTATACATAGTACACATATACATAAGAAGGGCCGAGTACTACCGTGCCCGAATATATACACAAAATAGTACCAAGGAACTGAGGCTCCGAGACAACTGGAGCGCCGCTATAGTAATGCTGATGAAGCTCCTAGGAGTCAAGCTTGTCTACCTGCTGACCTGCGCGGCATGAAACGCAGCGTCCACAAGAAGGGACGTCAGTACGAATAGTGTACCGAGTATGTAAGGCATGGAAAAACAATGCAAGCCGAACCATAGAGCTTGAATAACAATATCATGGGATCATAGGACATATAATGAAATAAGAAAGTAACCTGTATATAGGAATGCCCTTTCAGGCCAGATACCATGCATGCTTGTCTGTCTTTGGAAAATATTTCTTTTTCATAGACATAGAAAATAGAACTTATATTATGTCATGTCTTATCTTATCATATCATATCATATCAAATCATATGAGATCATGTTATATCATATCGTGTCATAGCATAGCAGGACATAGCATAGCACCGAACAATGTCGGCTCGCCCACATAGCACCGAAATACATCGGCTCGCCCATATATCTCGCGTCCGGGCATCCCGCGTCCGGGATGATAAGCCAGCTGACTAGGTGGCAATGAAACATGTTTCCCTTCCCATCCCCCATGTACATATTCATATCTCACATACATATGTCATATAAGCATGCAGGAGAGCCCAAAGAAAATCATGTAACCATCAGAGTGACATAAGGTCGGTGACCTCCGATTACGTTATGGAACAATCGTGATCGCCTTGTCTCACCTTGAAGGAACGAGTATTTTAAGGCGAGACTATCAACGGAGAATAGTGTTGAAAGGAACATAGAATGAAATCATGGACGTTATAGAAATCAATTCATCGGCTTTGGAATCTTTAGAGGATGGTGTCATAACCAAGGAATAGAATTGAAATCAAGAACTAGTTTGATACTTTCATATTCATATTGGGTCATTATCTTAAGACTCTTAGTCATGGAATCATTCTTGTCATACTTATCATAGGCATATTCCCTTTCTTAACATCATCATTATCATTGTCATCATAGAAGTATCCTCGTTAGCATTGTTACAGTACTTGTCATTTGGTGAACGGAATAAGGATCAAAAGTTTCCTTTGAATTCTACTCCAAAATAGGTCAAATGGAACAATAGGGAAAATCTGGGAACAAGGGGCCCACCTCGGGTCAAATGAGGTGGCGTACCAAATTTGCGTACATTACATTTCATGACGTCACTTATGAGGGCTTTAAGGTAGTCGGGTCCTATTTATGCAAGTTCTAGATGTTTAGAAAGTTTTTCCAACCTTTAACACAATTTCTAATTCAATTCTACTGAATGAAAAAGGGGAAACTTTAGGTGCGGATTCCGGAGAATAGAGTTGTCCCCGAGGCTCGTATCCGACCTATTACGTCTAAGACATGCCGTAGAAGGAAGGGTGAAGCCTTACATACCTCTTTCCGCTCCTTATGCTATTCCAAATTCAAGTTGCAAATCCGCCAAAATCTACAAATTTGTCACATTTACCAAACTTGATTAGAGCATTTAGAATTGAAATCTTAAGATAATACTTGGCTACCAAAATTTCGGCAGCACTTCCCCTGTAAATACACCATCCCCAAAGTTCAACTCAGTCAATTTTTAATCAACAACAAACCAGGAATTCAACCAGGCCAAACTATCAACATAATATCAACAACCATACTAACAATTTCCATATTCAATCCAAGATACATTATAACAACTTAATCAATTTACTACTTCCTTCAAAACCTTCCAACTCCAATAAAACAATAACAAACTTATAATATACATTCCAACAACACCATATTAATATCATTACCTTCCATACATGTAAGAACATAATCTTCCAAGACAAGCCTCCAACTACTAATACTTCACTAAGCTCATTAGGCTTTTGTTAGCAATATAGAATCCACATAACAACAATCAATATACTAAATAAAATTAACTCATCTTCCTCCACACCACACCACAACTACACGGCTAACATCATGCATACACAACTACGACCTCCCCAAAATCATTCAACTTCCATTATCAACATAGCATCCACAACAATAACAACCAAACACTAGATAGAATAATTAAAACATGATTCATAAACACACATAGGCTTGCACTACCACACACCTATATTCTTGTTCATCATGAATTTCACTCATTTTTACACACTACAACATGCACAACATCCATAACATATAAGAAAAGGATGAACCCTTACCTTCTTCTTTGATTCTCCAACTTGCTTGAATTTCCAACTTATGAATTTGTGTTTTTCCCGCTTCAATAACAACTCTACTTTGTTAAGGACCCTCCACTTGGTAGAAAATGATTTTTGAAGGAATTTTTGTCAATTTTCATGTTGGTTTTTGCACTTGGCCGAAATGGCCTTGAAGCTTTCTCTTGCTTTTCTTGTTCTTTTGTTTTCTTGAAATGTCTAGAAGGTGTTGGAAATAAGATGACTAAGTCATCTTTTTATTTTTGCATTAAGATCCAAAGTGGGCTAAGCCCACTCTAAGTGGGAAGGCCAACATGGCCCAAAACATAAGCCCATTTTTTTTTGTACTTCATGACAAATTTTAGTTTTTCCAATTTCCAAATTTGCCCTTCGTCTTCCTCCATAATTCCACGAGTCATATTGCGAATTTCCCTTTATGCCCTTGACCTTTCTTAATATTCCCACTTCAAAATTTTCATAACAACTTGTATGCCAAACAAAATAAAAAAAATAAGACCTTGCCTGTTATCTCCCCGCAATTATCTTAAATTATCCAAATGCGCAAAATGCGGGATATAACAGTACCGATCCGCAAGACTTTACGAGATATGCTCTTGTACTATCGGGTAACCTAGGGCTCTGATACTAACTGTCACAACCCAATTTTACTAAGTTGTGCGGTCACCTACCATTCCCTATCTCGATAGGCGAACCCTTTCTTTAACTAGCATACAGCTAGAAATGCGGAACAATAATGTAAATAACAATAGATCTCAATATCATTTAAATTGAATAAGTGCGGAAGACATTATAATCCTTAAAGAATTGGTCTGACTCGTACAAGAGCAACTACAAGAATGTCTAATACAGAAGTCTTAAAGTTAAATAAAAAGTTGTCTGAATCACAAAAAGCAAAAGCAGGATAGATGGTCCTCGCGGCAGCGACTTGTCGGATGCTCACCCTAGATACTTGCAAGCCAAGCCTTGGAACTCAGCCTGGAAAAGTAGGAGCGGAACCTGTCTCAAACTCTACACCTTGAAAATAAGTGTAGCAAGGTAGCAACCGTAGAAACAACACATACTGAGTAGGCATCATAGGCCGACAACAGTTAGTGAACATATATTAGGAAAGAGACTGTAGAATAGACATGCTCGTAATCAAATATAAGGTATAAACACATATCCAAGAATAACAGTTAAGGTATCAAAACATCCAAGAAGCCCTTAGTGAGTTATATCCAGATCAAGCCTATAGTGACGCATCTAACTCAGGTCCTGCCAAATTTTCCACAATTTCTCAGAATAATCAAAAACTAGTACCACCTACAATATTATCCAAAACCTCAAGTCTTATCCTAGGAGAAAGTCTCTACTCCTCGAATCCATTTTTCGAAAGTATATACTAATCAGGCCCAAGACTATCCCAAATTAGGAACCAAACATGAAATCAATGTTCACGAACACCATACAATACAAATAATAGTCACAACCAGAAATCACGGGTATGAGTAGATGAAATATGAATGCAATGCTATGCAATGATACACACATGCTCCGGGAGGACGATGTCCACCATCTGACAGTCATGACCCATAAGGAACTGCTAATTCTATGTACTGTCATTCTTTATCACACAACCTAGAATAACTCATCCATCCTGATACACACATGCTCTGGAGGGACGATATCCACCGTCTGACAATCATGACTCATGGGGGATCGTAAAGTCCATGTACCGTTATTATGTATCACACAGCCTAGAATGACTGCTTCACCAAACTTCCTGCTAGCCACTCTGTATCACACAACATAGAGATGCCTATGCGATATAATAATGTCATAAGAATCATAATTACTTCCCTTCTCATTTATCACCGTTACACCAATATCAAGATCACAACAATATAGCATGGATATGAAAATGTATGTCATGTAATGAGAATATCGATTGCAACATATTCATTTCAGTCATGCCACACAAGGACACTTATCACAACAATAACATCAAAAATATCATATCTTTCCTTACACTTCCAACGACATTAACATATGATAAACTAGGGTCTCAAACTCATAAGTTCAACCACTTAGCATCTAGTCTAGAGTCATTGAATGTTCCATTCTCTTTTAACATCATCGGTACCAAGTTATGGTTCAGTATCAATAAAATATGAAATGAAGATGTATACCATGCATGAAGTCATCATCAACAGTAGGTCATAAGTAAAGTTTCCATCCAACTAGTCTCCCATGATACATAGAATTCTCCATACCATATATGAAATGTTAAGCATGATTTTTAGAGTTTCTAACAGGCCACAAGCCCGAACACATAAAGCCACAATACAAATAAAATGTAATAAGGCGACAAGCCACAATCAATCAGCAACCAACCTAGTAGAATTCCATCCCAACTCTACACCCAAGGGCGTACATGCTGTCTTCCATAATCACTAACTCTACATATGCTTTACTGACTGAAGTCTAAGTATAAGGTAAGCCGTAATCTACTTGGAAAGCTGAATAGCAATCTTGAACTGTTAAACTTGAGCCTTGCCTTCCTTTTTGTAACACCCCGTAAATTCGAGTTAGGTGTGAATGTGTAAAACTAGTAATAAGATGATATTTTAGCTAAATGAATCCATTCGGGATGAATTTGGGTGATAATCAGTCGTTTTGAAGTCAAACCAAATAGTGAAGTTGGTAAGAGTTCTCAAACTCTTCTAAATAACGGTTGGTCTGATTTCTAAGCCAGTTTCGTGAAAATTCGATGGGAATTTGGGAAACATTCCTTATTAAAGTTGTAGGTTTTTGAAGTACCTTTCCAACGGTAGGTCTCCTAGCTCCAACGGAACTCTGTGCTAGGAGTTATACCTATATTACTAAACATAGTCAGTGCAGTGTAAAAATTAGGCGTGCGCGGTGCCCTGGGCTCTTCCTTGGGCAGCGCCCCATGCCAAATTTTCAGGAAACTCAAAATTTTAACACCATTAGAATAGATATACCGTGCGCATCATCCAAATGATGCAACATGTCATTTTATTCCTGAAGCGATTTTTCCCGAATTTTATAAAAGCCTAACTTTGTTGTATTCATTCCCACTTTTGTTTTTGCCGAATTTTTAAGAGGAAAAAACCCTAGGGTTTCCCCAAGACATGTAAGGTAATTTGTTGATCAACTCCCATCATTACTTCATTAATCTAATAACAAATTAACCTTAGTTCTTCTCTCAAAACTCTAGATTCTTGAAAACTCAAGAGAGGAGAAGAATGGGCGTGTAGAACTTCATCTAAAAGGTATGAACATTGGTTTCCCTAATTTGATTAATGAATTTTAGGCTAGTATAGATTATACTACGCGATTGGAATTCAGTAATGATTCACATGAGGTTCAAGAACATGTTTGTAGGCTTTGAAAACCCTAGTTTTCGAAAACTAAAGAAAGTTTCTATAAACGAATAAAGCTTTAATATTTCTCATCTAAATCCATTGTAGATTGATTGTTGAACCTTGGGAATTCCGTTTGTTAGCTTTTAGTAGGATTCAAGTATGTCTCTTTTGAAAACCTTCTTCGGATGTATGTCTGTTTTAAAAATTCTTTTTTATTATGAAGGTGATTTGTATGTCTCTTTTTGAACATACTCTTTTGAAATGATTTGTGTAACTTTTGTTATGGGTTATGTGCGTGAGGGACAAGCCAAAGGAAGATTGACCTCCGAGGCGTATAGGCCGGTGTATCTGTTATTGTGTTAGTCTAGAGGACGATAAGCCTCTGTGGTTTCCTATCCCAGAGTATAAAAAACGATTGATTGATTTTCCTATGAGTGGCTTGTTTCGTATCTTTGTTTCCTGTGAGATGCTTATTGATGATAATGAACTTGTTCGCCTATGAGTGGCTTGTGGATGATCTTGAATTCATGATTAAAAATAATAAAATCCTAATAAATGGTATACTAAATCGAAAATCATATGTACTTGTCTTGATGGTTTTCTATTGATGATTTTGAGTTTTACAATTGATCTTGTCTTTAATTTAAAATTATTCTATTAGAACTATTCTCACTAATTGTTATTGTATTATTTTGATATATTACTTATTGTCCCTCAGACACACACTGAGTACCCAGTACTCAGGCATACCATTGTTGTTTTTAATGCTATGTTAGGTAAACAAGAAGAGCAGGTACAGATAGATCTCGCGAATTCGGAGTACATATTGCTTTCCTGATTGTTGGTGAGCCCACACATTGTTCGTGGGTTTTCATTGTGGCAATTATTACTTCTTAGAAATTTAAGGTTGTGTCCTAAGTTAGTTTATTTTCTTAGAAGCTCCATAGATAGTTATAAACTTGTGGGTAGTGTCTTGGATGTCTCTTATGTTTTATGGAGGCATGATGCCACGTTTTAATTTAACGTTGAATAAGGCTTCCGCTAATTTTTATTTCATAATCTACGACCATGATCTTTTAGTAGTTATTTATAATATCTCTTAATCTATTAATGAAAGATTACTGAAAGTGGGCTTGATGATTATTGATCTATAAGGTTCTTCCGATGTTGTCCATGACATTGGATGTCGGTCACATCTAGGGTGGGTTGTGGGGTGTGACAAGCTTGGTATTAGAGCCTAGGTTTAGATGTGTCCTAGGATGTATCTGTGTCTATGGAGCTGTGTCTAGTAGAGCCTTCTTCATGCAGGCTGGCCACCTGTATGGATGTATGACTACCAGGATATTTTAAGTGTCTCTCATTCTTCTTGATTCTAGATTATGTTGTAGAGCTTGAACTTCCTGTAGGATCATTCTGACGTGTTTGTTACTCAAGCTTTATGGAGATGACTTTAACTCGTGTTGCAGATTTTAACCAATGAACAATGGTGTTACGGAGTGCACATTGTTGAGATGTGTAATTTGATGGATGGTACAGATTCGCTGAAAATGTATTGTAAGTATTTCGTATATATGATCGTTTTAGAGTTTGGTTGTTGATAAATTGAGACAGGTATAGAAACAAAAGTAGTCCTTGTTATAGGTAAAACTCTGCAAAAATCTTGTTAGGCTTAAGGGAATAATTAAGATGTGATATGTTTCAAGTACTGGAGGTTAGGATGTAGGGAACAATTGAAGGTCTCTTGTAGTGAATTAAGAATTATCGTACATTGAGGTTATATTCTTATTGGGTTAAAATATTTGTGCTATTTTTGATGTTTAGTGGAAGAACTATATTTTAGGCTTGAAACTCGAAAACAACCGCTTGTGGAATAATAATTTAAGAAGATGGTAGAGTTGAGTTAGGCTTTAATTTATAATTCTCGATTTTGGCTTGAGGTAAGTTAGGCTTGACTCATGTGTTGTTGAAGTAGCCTCCTTGTCCGAGTATATTCTCTAGATTGATATATTGTGCGCTTCCTAGTAAAAGCATATATATGTTGAAACTTTTGAATATCTAACTCTTGGGAAAGTAAGATGAAGATAGAAACCCCCTTACTTCATTTTGAGACTTGAGTGTTCTAGTCATTAGAATCCCTGTGAGGACTATGTTTTTCTTATTTGGGTGTTTGTTGTATTTGTTTCTTTTCGGGATCATTTAGTACAAAGGAAGCTTGACTTCATGAATTGGCTCATAGGAAGGTGGCTGAAGCCTCAAATATTGCGGTCATAGGTATTCTCACTATTTCTTCTCTTGATGTGTATTCGTTGGTTGATCTAGGTTCAAAATATTTCTTATGTGACTTCGTACTTTACCCTTGATTTTGGGAGGAAGCCCGACCAATTGTTCAAACCCTTTTTCTATGAATACCCCTACTAGTGTCCTTGTTATCGCTTCTAGAATATATATAGAGACTGCGTCGTTGTAGTTAAAGGTCGTGAGACTACTTTTGATGTGTTTGAATTAGAAATAGTCAACCTTAATGTAATTAGGGCTATAGACTAGCTTTCCAAGGGACATGAAACTCTAGTTGTCAATCAGAAATAGTTGGGCTTGAATTTCTCGATGAACCAATTATAGAGTGGAAGAGTGAGATTGCTAGACATTGAGGTAGACATATTCGATATCTTAGGACTCACAAAGTAGACTCTAAAGGGGTGTAGTTACCATCTAGTTTCCTTTAATGATGCTCAGGCCATAATACCCTCACCTATTCCCTATTCCAGGTAAGTGATGAACCTTCGAGTTATCGAGTTCTAGCAAAAGTGTAGCGAACTCCTTATTTCATGGAGATGCTTGTGGGTATCGTTGTGGGGAGTCCCTGGGAGGACCATATGGTAATTGTCAGAGTATTAGTTGACTTTCGTGTGGAGATGGCTAGCAATATAAAGGAACTCTAGCAAAAAATTACAAGACTTGAGGTTTAGTGAAAAAAAAAAAAACTTAGGCCATGACTTTCATTCGGGGATGAATGATCCTAAGGGGGGATAATGTAACACCCCGTAAATTTAAGGTAGGTATGAATGTGTAAAACTAGTAATAAGATGATATTTTAGATATATGAACCCATTCGGGATGAATTTGTGTGATAAGCAGTCGTATTGAAGTCCAGCCAAATAGTGAAGTTCATAAGAGTTCTCAAACTCGTCTAAATTACGGTAGGTCTGGCTTCTATGCTAGTATCGTGAAAATCCGTTGGGAATCTGGGAAAACATATTTCATGAGAGTTATAAGTATTTGAAATACCTTTCCAACGGTAGGTCTCCCAACACCAACGGAGCCTTTCCTAGGAGTTATGCCCATATTACTGAACATCATCAGTGCAGTATAAAAATTAGGCGTGCGCGATGCCATGGGCATTTCCTTGGGCGGTGCCCCAGGATAAAATTTTAGAAAACTCAAAATTTTGACACTGTCAAAATAGATATACTGTGCGTGTTGCCCTGGGCGACGCCTCAGCTGACGCACCAGGCCATTTTATGCCTGAAGTGATATTTCCAGAATTTTATAAAAGCCTAACTTCATTATGTTCATTCCCACTTCGTTTTTACCGACCTTTTGAGAGGAAAAAACCCTAGGGTTTCCCCACAACATGTATGGTAATTTCTTGATCAATTCCCATCATTACTTCATCAATCTAATATCAAATTAACCTTAGTTTTTCTCTCCAAATCCTATATTCTTGAAAACTCAAGAGAAGAAAAGAATTGGCGTGTAGAACTTCGTGTAAAAGGTATGAACATCAGTTTCCCTGACTTAATTAATGACTTTTAGGCTAGTACAGATTATACTATGTGATTGTAATCCAGTAATGATTCAAATGTGGTTCAAGAACATGTTTGTAGGCTTAGAAAGCCATAGTTTTCGAAACGTAAAGAAAATTCATAAAAATGAATAAAGCTTGAATATTTCTCATCTAAATCCATTGTAGATTGATTGTTGAACCTTGGGAATTCCGTTTGCTAGCTTTTAGCAAGATTTCAGGTATGTCTCTTTTGAAAAGCTTCTTTGGATGTATGTCTCTTTTAAAACTCCTTTTTGACTATGAAGTTGATTTGTATGTCTCTTTTTGAACACACTCTTTTGAAATGATTTGTGTAACTTTGGTTGTGATTTGTGTGCGTGAGGGACAAGCCATCATTAGACCTTGTTTGTATAATATTATATATACGTATTCAAGATTATTTTCCTCTCTAAGGGATGATTAAAGATTGAGATATAAAGCGTTGGTAGTTGAACTCGAATTACCCTTAACTGATGTTTAAATTTGATATTTGGAAAGCTTGATCATCTCATGTGAATGCTCTATAAATTGATTGTGTTGAACGTGAAACTTGTTTAAAGAAGTCAGTCAGTTTTTGTAAAACTGAAATGAATTGATATACCCCTATTATGGGAAGATGAATGTCACGACCTAGCCCCGTGGGCCATGACTAGTGCCCGAGCTGGACACCCATATGTACCTGTTAAACATAGTTGGACTGATACTATAGGTCCTTAATGAATCACAACGAAATAACATACGCAAGCCGACGAGGCTGCCACTATATAAATATCATTATGATATGCAAGCCAATAAGGCTGCCACTACATATCATTATATTACGCATGCCGACATGGCTTCCACTACGAAACGATAACATATGCAAGCCGGCAAGGCTGCTACAACAACAGAACTTCCACAATAACTATATAGACACAGCTGATCATAATCCGTATACAACCTACACACATGTCTACAGACCTCTAAGAGTATCAATAGTGAAATATAACGGGACAGGGCCCCGTCGTACCCCTGGACAAACATATTTATATACATCAGAAGGTCTGTACCAAAAATCAAGGCTCCGGAACAACGGAGCTCTCCAAGACAGCTGGATGGAAATCCTAAGCTGGGGGATCACCAAATCGAGCGTCTGTACCTGCGGGCATGAAACGTAGCCCCCCGAAGAAAGGGGGTCAGTACGGAATATGTACTAAGTATATAAAGCATGAAATACGGTAAAAAGGATCATAACTGAAATAGGGAGTACAGAAAACAAGTACAATGTCCAAAATACCAAAACACTTTCCCTTTTGAAACATAAATCATGCATGTCAATATCATATATCATACCCGGCCCATTATGGGACTCGGTGAACATGGTCACCACACCATCCTTGGCGCCATAACACAGCATAACTCCATAAACACATCATAACACCATAACACAACATAGCTCCATAAACACATCATAACGCCAACACAGCATAACACCATCATATATATATATATATATATATATATATATATATATATATATATATATATCATATTCCGGCCCTCTAGTGAGGGACTCGGGGAACAATGCAGTGAGACTGTGCACGATAACATAACCGGCCCGGACTCGGTGAAGGACATATTGAGGCATGCACGAGCAGAGTAGTGAGCAACCATATGCAATTTAAAACATTATCAAGACTCAAACAGAATAAGAAGAAGGGGTTAACACCTGAGTATCAATAGCGACAATCATATCAAGTATCCCTCGAATGTCATTATAAATTATATCAAAAGAGCCTTAGGAACCATAGACATGTATCAATATAATATGAAATAGCTTATAGAAGTCAAGGACATGAGTTATCGTAGGGTCTTCTAAGAATAGGAGCTTATATATATCGACTACTATCCAACGATAGAAAACTTGAGAGGGAAGCTCAATCATTTTAAGAGTTCTAATATCAAGAAGTGAATAGGAATCATGAATCACACTCGAAACTTGTGAATGGAATTACCCAAAGCTCATATCATTCGTCACTTATATCTAAGACATGCCAAAAGAAAGAAGGGACAGCTTTACATACCTGTTAACGATTAATCGTAATCTCGTTCGCTTCGTCGCCCCTTTAGCCTATTTAATATAAAAGTAACGCTATCGTTAGTAACTATACTTTCTAGTTCGTAAATCTGTAGCCCATCACTTATAGAACTCATTCTTTAACTTATACTTTCTCGATTAGGGTTTTTCATTAGTTAAGGACTTAACGAAAATCAGGTAGCATTTCTCCAATATATTCGCCTAACCAGAATTTCCAATTATCCTCCTATTATCACAGAAATACCAACAACAACATATGGACATAATCATACCTTCAATCCTTTAAATTCAACAAGAATAACAATATGTCTACAAACAACACAACTTTAATTTTAACTATCTAATTCCTTCATTCTTTTTACCATATACTCCATGATAACAACAACCATAATGCTACTTCAAATCAATTCACCATCCCCCTACACGGCTCAACTTATACTTCAACATCAACATATGTAACCCTTTATATTCAACACACATCTATCATATTTTACAAGTTTAAACTACCTCCAAAACATATAGAAAAAGATTGAATCTTACCTTAATGATCTTGATTCCTTAACGTTGTCTCCTCCACCGATTCAATTCACGTTGAAATCTCTTTGAACACCAACAATTCCTTAGAACTCAAGCTCCCAAACTCACCCTCACCAAAGCTCACTCTCTCGGCCAACAATGGCTATGGCCGAGAGCCCTCTTTTCCTCTCCATCTTCATTTTTTTTTTCACTTTGATTGTAAATATTGAAATGACGATTATGAGTCATCTTGGTGATATATATATATGAGCCTCCTAGGCCCTACACGTGCCCTCCTAATGTGTCACCTATTTTCCTTTTTTTAATTAATTAATTTGGGTGGGGCCCACTATAGTAATTAGGTTAATTAGTTTTAATTAATCACCAATTCTTACTTAATAATATAATCACAATTAATTAATCCCTAATCTCTAATAATATTTCTACCCTAAATAAAATTTATAAAAACTTATGTTCTAATTAAAATTTAAAATTAAAAGTTCCTATTTCGTATTCGAAAATGATCCCATCTTTAACTTGAGTCGATTCTCTTACGAATAACTCGACGTATAAAAATATGGGATATAACAGTGAACACAATCCATGAGGATTAATTTGGATATCATGATATGACTTGTGATTCGTCTTCTATGCCATGATTGATGATTCGGCTTCTATGCCATGATTGATGATTCGGCTAATATGCTATGATTTGTATCTTGTTTATGTTTGGGCATGTATAGGAAAGTTGTGCTAGTCCAGAGGATGATTAGCCGTTACGGATCCTAACGTATCGATACTCGTATTGCTGTGCCATTTCAGAGGATGAATGACCTCCGACGCATATAGTAGGGTGTATCTATTGCTGTATCAGTCCAGAGGACGATTGACCTCCGAGGCGTATAGCCCGGTGCATCTGTTGCTGTGTTAATAAAGAGGAAGATTGACCTCCGAGGTGTATAGCCCGGTACATCTATTGTTGTGCTAGTCCAGAGGACGATTAGCCTCGGTGGTTTCCTATCCCAAAGCATTGATTGATTGATTTGCCTATGCGTGGCTTGTTTCATATCTTTGTTGCCTGTGAGTGACTTATTGATGATAATGAACTTGTTCGCCTGTGAGTGGCTTGTTGATGATCTTAAATTCATGATTAAAAGACGCAAATGGTAATAAATGGTATACTGAATCAGAAATCATATGTACTTATCTTGATGGTTTTCTATTGATGATTTTGAGTTGTACGATTGATCTTGTCTTTAATAACATTTTATTCTATTGGAATTGTTTTCACTAATAATTATTGTATTATTTTGATTTATTACTTAGACACTCACTGAGTACTCATTACTCTGTCATACCATTGTTGTTTTTTATGGTATGTTAGGTAAAGGAGAAGAGTAAGTACAAACAGAGCTCACAGATTAGGAGTAGTTGCTGCTTTCCAGATTGTTGGTGAACCCACACATTGTTCGTGGGTTTTCATTAAGTCAATTATTACTTCTTAGTATTTTAAGGATGTGTCCTGAGTTAGTTTATTTTCTTAGAAGTTCCTTAGATAGTTATAAACTTGTGGGTAGCGTCTTGGATGTCTCTTATGTATTATAGAGGGCATGTTGCCACGTTTTAATTTAAATGTTTAATAAGGCTTCCACTGATTTTTATTTTATAAATTATGACCATGATCTTTAATTAGCTATTTATAACATATCTTAATCTATTAATGAAAGATTATTAAAAATAGGCTTGATGATTATTGATCTATAAGGTTCTTCCGATGTTATTCATGACATCGGATGCCGGTCACGTCTAGGGTGAGTTTTGGGGCGTGACACTTTGTGCCTCAAAGTAATGGAAGTCTAGTAATATCCGGATATGGTAATAGAATCAAGAAGGAACACACCCATAAGCCTTATTACTATTCATGTCCCGAATCCTAACTCATGGAACGGGGAAACGAACCCTTAAGGTTAAATTGGTCAATTTGAAGGCTAAATATGAAATTCATACTCTAGGTGATCAATTCCAATAAAACAATGGCTAGATTAACTCATAGATTAGGCCATTTCAGATTCTAAGTGAAACCCCCAAATTTGGGTATGAACCCTAACTTCCAGTTCCACAAATTGGTCACTAATAATGGTAGATTCATGTTTATATAGCCTCTACCCATCAATTCCATACTTAATAAATCTTAATCTATCCAAAAAACAAGTTTTGATAACCAAAAACTCATTCAAGAAAGAAACCCAAAAACCCTCTTTAATACTCATGTTATTGGAAGATTCTATCATGGATTAGGGAGTTTCTAAGGTGGATTATGAATCATAAATGAAGAATGAGGATAGATGGACTTACCACAATGAAGAATCACCCCAAAGTCTCTTGAAATGCCCTCTTAGAAGCTTAGACCCGAATGGAAATTAATGAGGCACTTCAGGGTTTTATCATCTCATTAGATACTATACTGCCTCGTCACCGGCTACAGCAGTCGCGAGACCGCTACAGCGGTCCTACTGCAGCGGTGACATAACCATTACGGCGGTCACCCCCAAATGCACTAAGACGCTATAGCGGCAGGGCTACCACTATGGCGGTACCGCTGCCGCAGTTCTAGTGTCGCCATAGCGGTACACCAGACACAAGAAATTTGCCAACTTCCACAAGTCTCAACCCAAAATTCGACTATCACTCGAGGCACCACACACACCAACCCAGATATGTAGACATACATAAAAACATGCTACGCACGTCCTCGTGGCCTCAGAATTCCCAACGATGGTCTCGTTGACCAAGTCAACCCCCCAATAGCCTAAAAGAAACTTTCAACCCAAGTCCAAAAATGCACCCGAGCGCATTGGGAACCACACCGAACATACCTGCAAGTTACAAATGACCATCCAGACTTCTCGAAATTGATGAATTTTTGAAAAAAGTCCATTTACCAAAAAGTCAACTTTGAGTAAAATATTTTTCACTTTAAGGCTTATTTTCACAATAACCTATCTAATACTCATCCGATGGCCTCATAAATTATACCACCCGTCCCTGCAAGTCAAATATATGCTAACCAATCTCAGGAAAAAGTCAATAGGGTTAAAAGAACCGTAACGACCAAACGGGTCGTTACATAAAACATAACCTTTTCAGGCTATTTTATGGATAAGATTAGCTGATAATTATATGATACATTCGTACCAGTAAGATGAAAATAATGAATTCTAACGAGTCCAGAAATTTTAGATTCAATCCCCAACGCTCTCGTATTTATATCCTATGGTGGTGGGTTAGAGTTAGTGATGATGGCTAAAGAATTTAGGCTATTATCCTCGCCACTTTACTCAAATTGTGGTTTCGTTCTCTGAAATTCGCTTTAGAATACTTAACTGCTAAAAGTTTTCATTGTATACATATGTCACGCCCCGAACCATGGCCTAGGCGTAACACGGCAATTAGTGCCTAACTGCATGTGACTGAGCGAACCCATATGCTGGCCGAATCAACATGTGATATCAAAACATGCAATATTAATGAAATAAGACTAACACAAGCTGATTTACTAAGAGTCTGACTGGAACTATATTAAATGTGGAAATACTGGTTTAAATCTGAAACATCTGAATAAATAGTAAACAAGGCTGATACATAAAAGATTGCAATATCTTACTGAACGAACTATGTCTATGAAGCCTCTAAAGAATACTGAAAAGATAATTGTCTGAAACTGGCAAGACTGAAAGCAGGATAATGCCCCGGAGGAACTGGGGCCCACTAAGCAGCTGATATGAGTAGTCCTAGCTAGCTGGATCGTCAACCTGTATATCACGATGCAGGCACCAAAGCAATAAATGGGACATCAATACATTTGAATTGTACTGTTATATAAAGCAACTGAAAGAAGAAATATAAGTACTGAAACTCAACTAAACAGGAAAGTAAGAATCTGAAGTACTTCCCGTCTTGAATGAAGAATCACATATATAATTATAAATATAAACTGTGGCCTAGGGCTCAAATAATGTGCATAAAAACTGTGGCCTCAGGCCCAAGAAATTCGTATGCATAAACTGTGGCCTAGGGCCCAAAAATATAGATACAGGTGTTCATCATTAAACAATTTACAAGACTGAGACTGGCTATAGCTGATAGCATGATAAATGTTCCTGATTATGGATCTTAAGCCAATAACTAATTGTACAAAGACTGAGACTCATGTGATGTCAATACAAAAGTCTATAATGATTATGTACTGAGTTTATGATATTCGAAATGATCACCATGAAAGAATTATGAAACTATAACCCTAAAAGATAGCAATTCTACAACTATTCCACAAATTAGGGCAAAACTATATTCTGAGTCAAATCACTGATAAACATATAGAATGAGGTGAAGGGAAAAATTACTGATAAGCATATAGAATGAGGTGTAGCGAGAATCATAAACATTCTCTAACGTAGATAGGTAGCCTCACACACCTGTAGCTCCAAACTTTGTAAGAAAGGTCTATACTTTAAGAAGAATCCCAAAAGCCTAAGTCTTGAACCCTTATATGGGTTTTCTTGAAAACCCTAAGTTAAGAACAATGAATTCTTGCTTAATGTTCATATATATATAGATATGTTACAATCCACTTGGAATAGGCTAGGATTGCTTACATTAGTGTTCTTCGTGATGGAGGAGGAGAACAGATCGTTCTAGGGTTCTGGAATTTGAAAAATAATAAAATAAGGCTGAGTGTGCGTATTTATACTGTTCACTAAAGTGGACGAAGTATAGACTCCAAGTAAGTCTCGTACATTGAAGTATGGGCCGCACCTTGTGCCCCATACCTAGAATGTCTAATTCCAGTAATTAGTTAATTTCCGTGGTAAAGCACGGGCATCAGGTACGTCCCGTACTTTAAAGTACGGGCCGTACCGTGTGGCCCTTACTTTGAATGTCAAATTCCAGTGAGTAATTAATTTTCCTGTCGAAGTACGGGACAGGAGTATGTCCCGTCCTTCCATGTGTGTCCCGTACTTGGATCCCGCACTTGAAGTACGACCCGTACTTGACCTGAAATTTTCGGTTTCCAGCTGCAACACATTTGTTTGATTTTTAAAGTCTAGAATCATGGTCAAAGCTTAGTTGAAGGTCTGAGGTGTTACAATATGATGGTTTCTGGTAAGGGGTTACTGCTAAGGCATGTGTACACTAACTGACAAGAACACCTGAAAACTGAACCGAAAGGGATACTAAAATGGTTAGCTTACTGAATTGAATAGCTATTGAACTGGCTGAACAAGACTTACTGAGTGTCTATTGATCTGACTGAATACTAAAAAATGGAACTATAGAGTGAAATCTAAATCGGAAGATAAATTACCCTTCAATATTTTTTGCTGACTCTTCAAAGAGATGGGGATATCTAGGCTTCATGTCTTCTTCGACTTCCCACGTAGCCCCCTCAACTTTCTGACTCCTCCAAAGGACTTGCACTGAGGCCACTTCTTTCATTCTTAGCTTGCGAACCTGACAATTAAGAATCTCCACTGGGACTTCTTCATAAGTCAAACTATCATTGACCGTTATGCTATCAGTCTGGACAAGCAACGACGAGTCTCCCACACACTTTCTCAACATGGACATATGAAACACTAGATGCATAGCAATCAAGTCTTGTGGTAACTAAAGCTCATATGCCACTTGACTAACCTTTCGTAGGATTCTTTATGGTCGAATATAGCGGGGACTAGGTTTCCCCTTCTTACCAAATCTCATGACACGCTTCATAGGCGAAACTTTATGAAACACCCAATCATTAACTTGAAACTCTAAGTCTCTCCGTCTCACATCCGTGTAAGACTTATGGTGGCTCTGAGCCGTTTTCAATCGCTCTTGAATCAACTTGACTTTCTCCATAGCCTGGTAGACCAAGTTTGGTCCCCACAACTCTGCTTTACTAACTTCGAACCAACCAATCGGTGATCTACATCGGCACCCGTACAATGCTTCATACAGTGTCATCCCAATACTAGCATAGTAACTGTTATTACAAGCAAACTCAATAAGAGGAAAGTGATCATCCAATTACCTTTGAAAATAAGGGCATATGCCCTCAATATGTCCTCGAGAGTCTGAATGGTACGCTCTGCCTGGTAAGCTGTCTGAAGATGAAAAGTCGTGCTAAGATTACCTTTTGTACCCAATCCTTTATGAAAGGATCTCCAAATTTTTTTTGTGAACTAGGCACCACGATCTGAAATAATGGACACTGGAGTCCCATAAAGTCTGACAATTTCACGAACATACAACTTGGCATAGTCCTCCGCTGAATCTGTTGTCTTAACTGGCAAGAAGTGTGTTGACTTCGTAAGTTTGTCCACAATCACCAAAATTGAATCATTCCTTCTAGCTGAACGAGGTAGACCTGTGATGAAATCCATTTTTATTATCTCCCATTTCCAAATAGGAATATCAATATTCTGAGCCAAACCACTAAGCCTCTGGTGCTCGGCTTTCACTTGCTGACAATTCGGACACTTAGCTACAAAATTTGCTACATTCTTCTTCATATCGTTCCACCGATAAATCTCCTTAAGATCATGATACATTTTCATGGAACTTGGATGAATGGAATACCTGGAATGGTGAACTTCTAACATAATTCGCTCTCTGAGCCCATCCACTGTTATGTCCCGTATTTTCATACGTCGGGACGTTTTAAAATAAGCGCGACGAGTTAAAGGCAAGACTATCTTAAGATATGAAGTAGAGATTTTAACTTCCGGTTTCGTGTCGAGTCACAATTTATCCACAACTTTCGTGTGGCATTAAACTAGTAGTGGAAAATTGGGATTAAACTAACCATAATTGGATTAAAAAGTGGGATTGGAAAGACAAAAAAAAAAATCAATCCACTTTATGCCTTGTTTGGCCGTGCCATGTAAGGCTTTGGTCAAAGAATCTTGGCCCAATTTAGTGTAATCCACATGGACAACTCAATGAGGGGAACATATTGACACAAAGTCTGATCACTCCACACCTTCACAACATAATTTTCATCACCACAAGTCAAGAAACATTTAGAGATAGAAAGAGTAGAGAGAGGTGCTCTCGGCTAAGAGCTAGCCGAGAGGGTGGGGTGATATTGTGCCTAGAAATTCCAGTTTTTCTCCATCAAAACTATCCCTCATCTAGTGTGTAATAAAGTGTATTAGTTGTTGAAGAGAAACAAGAAAGTGAAGCACTCAATAGAGTTGAAAATTCGGCCAAGTGAAGCACAAGATTGAAAGGTAAGAATGTTTGTTGTTTCTTGTGTTGCATGATGATTTGAATGTATAGTTCATGCATGTTGTTGTTGGATTGTGGTTGTAGTTGAAGTAGAGAGTGAGCCGTGTGTGAGGTGAGTTTATGACTGATTTCATTGTGCATGTATTGTTAGTGAATTGAATATGTATCAACATATGTAAATGAACAAAGATTGTGGGAGTTTGGTTGTGATGTTGCATGTTGGCTATTGGACTGTTTTTGCTCGAATTTAAAATGAATCATGTGTTGAAGATTCTGATGAAGTCATGCTTAATCTTGTTGAACATGTATTGGAAATGAATTGAATGCATTGTAGTTGGATAAACGAATGAAAATCATGAAGTTGGAGTAGTTGTGATGAAACCGGGTAGGGGGCTGTTTTGGACGAATTCATGGACTGTTTTGGGCTATAATTTGATTGTTGTTGTTGTGGACATTGTAGTGTATTGTATGCATGTTGAATATGTAAATTAAGGTGTTCAAGAAACGAATTATGTTGAGGGGTAAGGGCAGTCCAAAAAACCGTGGACAGTTTTAGGGATTAGAAGTGAAATTGTGTGTGTTGAATGTTGGTTTTTGTTGCAAACGTGTAGTGAATGTAAAATGCCATGATTCAAGTTAAAACTGAACTGATTGTGGGCTGTTGTAAGAGTGAAGATGATGCTAAAACAGTTCCAAGATTTCATGAAAGTAAAGTCATGAAAAGTGTTGTGTTGTTGCAAGTTAAAACTGGAAAATTGCTAAGTAAGAATGGAAATGATGTGTGTGTTGGGTTGCCGTGTGTATGAGACTGTTTTGGGTGGTGTAGGGACTGCCCAAGTTCCCTAAGTCATGCTTAAACAAGTTTTGATCAATATATGAAAGAACGACTAGCCATGTTAGCTTGTAACGCTAGTTGGGTTAAATGCGAACGAAACGTCGTTTAATTGTTAGAAAGGAGTTGTGAATGTCACAATACGTGTTGAATGCCCTTGTAGACTAATTGTAGTTCTTCACATCTTGATATAGGATAAGTATTGTTGGGCAGCAAGTACAAGTTAGAATACAACTAAACGCAAAAGGTATGTAAAGCCTATTCCTTCTTTCTTTTGGCATGTCCTAGACGTAAGAATGAAACGATATGAATTTTGGGGTAAATTCTATTCTCTAGTTTCATGTATGGCTTATGAATCTATATTTCACTAATGTTATTGTCATGTACCTACAGTATGAGTGACTAATGAACGATGCATGAAAGTTCCTATACTTAAAGAATTGCACAACTAAAGACATACTTGACTTCCAAAAGCTATACCATATTAAAGTGACATATGTACATGAAGTCTAAAACGTTTCTTGTAATAGTTTGTTATGAGACTTGAAATGAACTGAAGGTGAACATTATTTTGACACTTAGAGCGGGTTAGTTGCTTATCCCTTGAGTCTAAAAAGATGATTTGCATATATGTGGTTGCTTATTATTCTGCTCGTGCTTACCGCTATATCCTTCACTGAGTCCCGGGCCAGGGTACGTTTTCGTGCGCACATTTATTATATTAATCACCGAGCCCCTCACTAGAGGGCCGGGACACGTTATGTATATATATATAATGATGATATGATGATGTGATGATATGATGATATGATGATATGGAGATGATGATGGCCAGGAGGGCATATTCCTTATTACCGAGTCCCTCAGGAAAGGGCCGGGACACCTCTATGTTTATGTTATGATGCTATGATTTTAAATTACCGAGTCCCTCATAAAAAGGGCCGGGACACGTCATGTATGTTTTATACAGAATGATTATGCAGCTTTGACTACAAAACTCTATAATAGCAATGATATGAGAATGATACAGATGAAATATGTTCAAAGGCAAGTTTTATGAAATTCTGTTGTTGCAATGCATCCTATGTACCGTGTCTCAATATAAGTCTATACTATGTTTCAAGCTTTACATATTCAATACATATTCCGTACTGACCCCCCTTCCTTCGGGGGGCTGCGTTCATGCCCGCAGGTACAGACGCTCGCTTTGGAGATCCGCCAGCTTAGATCATCTTTCAGCTATTTTGGACTGGTCCTTTGTTCCGGAGCTAGCTTGTGGTATAACCTCCTTATGTTGTGTCCGTATGTGTTTATTTGGGTACGGCGGGGCCCTGTCCCGCCACATAATACGGTCGTTACTCTTAGAAGTCTGTGGACATCGGTGTGGGTCTGTTTACAGTTGTTGATGCGTTTTATGTTTTGACTTAAGTTTGGGGCGTACCCAGTCGTAATGGCAGCCTTGTCGGCTTGCATATGTGTGTATGTTTGGTATTTTGTATATCGTGGCAGCCTTGTCGGCTTGCTTAGGAATATATATAAATGTTGTTGTTTGATAAGTGCAACTCCTCGGGAGATGGATGACTAAGGCATACAGAACTTGACAAATCTAAATAACTCACTATCTTCTTACATACAAATGAGATCATGACATGCTAATTATAAATTATTAGAGTTAACAGATAAATATGAGTGTCCAATTCGGGCACAAGTCACGGCCTACGGGGTTGGGTCGTGACATCCACATCCGGAACACATAATCTATCTCAGTATCTCATGGTACCGTCATCTCCTCCTTGTTCAAAAGTCATCATCCTATGCTTGTGAATCCCTTCTTTCAGCTGCAACAAGTAGGGACCCCTATATTGCTTCTCTTTAACTTCAACGACTAAGGAGGAAAGACTTTAACTTCAATGACTAAGGAGGAAAGAACTCTACTCTGAACAACCACACCGCCATCCTCGGAGCCTTAAAGTTGAACTCCAAGACTGGACAAACGATGAACTTCCTTGGTCGTAACTCTCTTATCTACATCAATGTGAGATAAACTTCCCATGGAAGGCCAACTAAAAGCATCGGCCACAACATTCGCCTTCCCTGAAAGATAGAGAATATCCACATCATAGTCCTTAAGCAATTCGAGCCATCTTCTCTGTCTAAGATTCAACTTTCTTTGCTTGAAAATATACTGCAAGATTTTATGATTGGTGAAAATATCCACATGCACTCCATAAAAGTAGTGACGCCATATCTTAAGTGCAAAAACCATAACTGTCAGTTCTAGATCATGAGTCGGTAAAATTCTTTTCATGAGCCTTAAGTTGTCTAGATGCATAAGCCACAACTTTACCATGCTGCATTATAGCACATCTAAGACCAATTCCTGAAGAATCACAATATACTATGAACTCTTGGTTCCTTCTGGTAGCGTCAAAACTGGAGCAGAAGTCAATCTCTGCTTCAACTCTTCGAAACTCTATTCACATGCATCTGACCATTGAAATTTGACCTTTTTTTGAGTCAACCTAGTCAACAGAGCTGAGATGGAGGAAAATCCCTCCACGAACCTCCTATAATAACCTGCCAAACCCAAGAAACTTCTGATATCTAATGCTGAGATGGGTCTGGACCAATTCTTAACAGCGACAATCTTCTGGAAATCAACTTTCACACCTTCGCCTGAAATCAAATGGCCTAAGAATGCCACTGACTTGAGCCAAAACTTGCACTTTGAGAATTTTGCATAAAGCTTGCGATCCTTAAGTATTTGCAATACTATTCTAAGATATTCTACATGATCAACCTCACTACAGGAATACATCAATATGTCATCAATAAATACAATGACGAATAAATCGAGATGCGGCTTGAAGACCCTGTTCATAAGGTCCATGAAAGTTGTTCGTGCATTTGTTAACTCAAACGACATGACAAGAAATATAAAATGATAATTGCGGGTTCTGAAAGCGGTCTTGGGAATATCAATTTCCGTAACCTTTACCTGATGGTAGCCTGATCTGAGGTCAATCTTAGAATAATACTGAGCACCTTGAAGTTTATGGAATAAGTCATTGATTCTGGGAAGAGGACACTTGTTCTTAATGGTGACCTTATACATATATGCAAGGATCAATCTTTCTTTCGGACAAACAAGACTGGCGCACCCAAGGTGAGACACTTGGCCTTTTAAATCCCTTGTCAAGGAGATCTTTCAACTGAACTTTTAACTCTTTCAATTATGGTGAGGCCATTCTATACGGCGGAATAGATATGGCTTAGGGTAGGAAGTAGGTCAATCCCGCAGTCAATTTCCCTATCGGGAGGAACTCCGGGCAGATCATCTGGAAAGACTTCTGGACACTCAATGACAACTGGTACTGACTGGAGAGTCGGAGGCTGGGCATCTGCATTCCTGACTCGAACTAAGTGGTAAATGTACCCCTGGGAAATCATCTTTCTAGCTCTACGATAGGAAATAAATCTACCCTTAGGTACTGCTGAATTACCCTTCCATTCTATGAGTCCATTGGGAAAATCGAAGGTTACTGTTTTGGTTCTACACCCCCACTGAGGCATAACAGGACTCTAACCAATCCATACCCATGATCACATCAAAATCTACCATTTCTAATTTTGCTAAGTCTGCTATGGTACTGTGGTGGGAGATTAACACTGGACAACCCCTATAGATACATCGAGCTATAACAGATTCCCCAACTAGTGTGGCTACTTCAAAGGGTTCATGCAACTTTTCAGGCCCTATCTAAAATTTCTTATCAATATAAGGGGTTACATAAGATAGAGTGGAACCTAGGTCCATAAGAGCAAAAACACCAAAGGTGAAGACTGTTAGCATACCTATGACAACATCGCCACAAGTCTCCGTATCTGTTATACCCCGTATGTTTATACGTCAAATTATTCGCAAGCAAGTCGACTCAAGTTAAAGGCGGAGTCAATTTCGGACACGAAATAGAAACCTTTAAATTTCAATTTTAAATTAGAGGTGGTGATTAATTAAATTAATTAAGCCTGATTACTAAGTAGGCCCCACCCGAAATTAAAAAAAGGAAAACATAAAACAAAAATCCAAAAAGGTGGATTTGTGACTCACCAAGGGGGGACACGTGTCCTCCGAGGGCTGATCCTATAAATATGGGATAAGATGAACATAGTTCATCTTTTTCATCCATTTTCCAAAAACGAAATCAAGAAAAAAAAGGGGGAGATCAACCATGGCTGCTCACGGCCAGCCATGGTGGTGACGAAAAAAATTGATTTTTGAATATTTTTGATCAATTTCAAGTGCAATACAAATCCAAGGAAGTGATAACAACATTTGATTTTAAGTTGGAGAAGAAGAAATTGCAAAATCGGAACAATTGAGCGTACAAATTTCTCCGAGGAAATTGTGGTAAGATTTTCCTATTTTATGGTGTAGTTGTGTTCATAATGTTGTAATGAAATTGTTAAAATTGAATTGGACGAAATCGGAAGTAAGAAAGTACATGAAATTGTTATTATATGAAATCGTGGGTTGAAATGGATTTAGAATTGTTATGGGCTGAGTTGTGAGAATTTTATGTGTATATCGTTGTTGTTGGTATTTCTGTGTTAACAGGAGAATAATTGAAAATTCGGGTTAGGCGAATATATAGAGGAAATGCTGCCCCATTGTCATTAAGCCCTTAACTAATGGAAAACCCTAAACGAGAATGTATAGGTTAAAGAACAAGTTCTATAAAGTGATGGGCTACGGATTTACGAACTAGAAAGTATAGTTACTAATGATAACGTTACTTTTACGTTAAATAGGCTAAAAGAGCGACGAAGCGAACGGTTTTACGATTAGTCGTCAACAGGTATGTGAAGCTGTCCCTTCTTTCTTTTGGCATGTCTTAGATTTAAGTGATGAATGATATGAACTTTGGGGTAATTCCATTCATAAGCTTTGAGTGATATTTATGATTCTTATTCACTTTTTAATGTTACAATTCTCAAGTGATTGAGCCTCCCTCTTCAGTTTTCTGTACGTTGGTTAATAGTCAATATATATCCGTTCCTATTCTTAGGAACTCTATGATAACTAGTGACTGGACTTCTATAAGGTGTTTCGTACTATAGTGACATATGACTATGATCCTTAAGGCCTTGTGATATACTTATGATGACATTCAAGGGATGTTTGATATGTGCCGAGTGACATTCGAAAAGTATTTGATACGACTATTGTCCTTATTTTCAAATGGTAATTTGTGTTGATTATTCTATTGAGTCTTTGAAAATGTTTTTAAATTGCATATAGTTTCTCACTACTCTGCTCGTGCAAGCCTCAATATGTCTTTCACTGAGTCCCGGGCCAGGATATGTATTCGTGCACAGTTTCACTGCATTGTTCACCGAGTCCCTCACTAGATGGCCGGGTACGGTACATATATATTATGGTGTTATGCTGTGTTATGGTGTTATGCTATGTTATGGAGTTATGCTGTGTTCTGGAGTATGCTGTGTTATGGCGCCAAACACGGGGTGGCGACCATGTTCACCGAGTCCCATAATGGGCCGGATATGATATATGATATTGACATGCATGATTTATGTTTCAAAGGCAAGCATTTTGGTATTCTGGTTATTGTACTCGTTTTCTTTACTGCTTATTTCAGTTATGATGTTGTTTACTGTATTTCATGCTATACATGCTCAGTACATATTCCGTACTGACCCCCTTTCTTCGGGGGGCTGCGTTTCATGCCCGCAGGTGCAGATACTCGCTTTGGGGATCCGCCAGCTTAGGACTCCCTTTCTGCTGTCTTGGAGAGCTCCGTTGTTTTGGAGTCTAGACTTTTGGTTTGAATCTTATGATATATATATATATATATATATATATATATATATATATATATATATATATATATATATATATATGTATATGCTATCCAGGGGTACGACGGGGCCCTGTCCCGTCATATTTCGCTATTTGTACTCTTAGAGGTCTATAGACATATGTGTGGGTTGTGTATGAGTTCTGTTCAGCTGTGTCCATACGATGTGCTGTGGTATGATGTTCGTCTCTAGTAGCAGCCTTGTCGGCTTGCATACGATATTGATATGTGATGGCAGCCTTGTCGGCTTGCGTATTATTTCATGATATGATTAGTTGTGACTCTTCAGGAGACCGTTGATCTGGAAGTATATATATATATATATATATATATATATATATGATGATGTTACGAACTTTGGAGTTCCCTTATAAGTTTCCGTATTGTCGTAGTTTCAGTTTGATGTTATATGTAACAGGTTGGTATACAGGTGCCCAGTTCGGGTACCAGTCATGGCCTACGGGGTTGGGTCGTGACAAAAGTGGTATCAGATCAGTTCGTCCTCAGAATGTCTACAGACCGTGTATAGTAGAGTCTCGTTTGTCAGTGTGTTGTGCACCACATCTATAAACAGGAAGCTACAGGACATTTAGGATGTTACCTTTCTTTCATATCTAAGATCGTGCGATAGAGCCCAGCCATAGGAAATGAAATTCCTTATACTAACCTTTGATTTCAGCTGAAGAACGACATTGACAGAAGGAAGCGACTGACGATATTGGAAGTTACAAAGTACACAGGCAAGTAACGTTACGAAAGAGGCATGTCGGATAAGGTAAGAATAGTGAGGTATGATTAACATGTAAAATTGAAGAATGAAAGAGAAGGTAGATGGAAAGGTATAACAGGACAGATCGTTAAAGGATCAGGTACGTCTCGAGGTGCTATATGCGAGGTAAGTTTCGGCACCTTTATACCTTTTACTCGAAGTTGGGAGCCCTGTGTGGCTATGATACGATATGATATATGCGTATATATGTTGGCCCTGTGAGGCATTGTTGGTATTTCCTGCGTGCAGATTCTGGGATAGTAGGAAATACAGAGGAAACTCTGCCAAAATTTTCCTAGAAATGGAAAGGGAATGAGATATAAGTTCGTAATATTCTTGAAAGGTCGTGTTGATAGTAATGATAGGATTTGACTAAGTGGTGAGTACAGCTGAATTCGAGGAATAAGTTAACCGATGAATTGATAGTAATAGTAATTATGAGGTCGGTATCGATATGGTAAATTTATCATGTTGGATTAATGTTTAAGAGATACCCTCCATGTCATCCGTAAGAGGCACAGTTCTTATTTGGAAAATGTTATTTCGAAGCAGCAAATAAGAGCAACAAAGTTTGGAATTCATTTACGGACCAGAATACTTCCAGCCATATTCTTACCTTAGAAAAGCTCATATTGAAGGGCAAAAACGTCCAGCGATTAAGTTACACTTCATTGGAAGAATACAGAGCATACGGCAGGTAGTTTATGAACTAAATGATTCGTTCACGACTCAAGAATAAATCTGGAGGTAAACCATGTGAATCAAGCACTAGAACTCCTGTGGTGCTTGTCGGATTCTAGTTTTCTTCTGCTGGTGGATGGAGAATGCTCCCTAGTATCATTTTATTAGTTCTCAATCAACTAGTTGGAGATGGAGTTTATGGAAGGAAAACTTAAATTTGTCGGCTGTCTAGGATCATATATTTCATATGTTATTGGTGAGATGCTAGGATGATTCGGAAGGGCTTGTGATACTAAGGGATGATTTAGAAAGAGGGGATAACTCGTAACAGAACATTTTATTGAGGTATCAGGTGAACCGATAAGTAGGGGTAAATTACGACGAGTTTACAGTTAAAAGGAGTAGTAGTATGATTGAGACAAAAGTACGGAGGAGGAAGAGTTTTGACAAATTATGAAGGTATTAATAAGACAGCAAATGAGATATTAAAGGTAAGATTGATCCGAAAGGGAGAAGGATTAAGTACGCCTAGTCCACAGAATGTAACTAAAACATAGTAAGAATTGTGAATAAGGTTAAGAAGCGCTACGTTATAGGATGGATTACGAACATGATGCAATGTGAATACCATAAGGATTGTTATAGAAATGAGTAAAGCCTAGCAAGGAAGTAACTAAAGAATGCGATGTGATTGGTGTGAAACGGAAAGGCAAATGTAGAACGAATAAGAAAGACTTACAAAGTTCTATAGGGAAAGTTCAGAATAAAATTAAAGTGGTAACGACAGTGAAAGCGAGCACAGGAAGAGAATGAGTTGATAGAAATAGGAAGATAAGGGAAAGCGAGTGGGGTTATAGTGTAGCGATGCATTATGACATGTATAGCTTGGGAAACGAGTAAAATAAGCGACAAAATTGTGAAAGACCAACCTAAAGAAAGGTGAGCAACGAGACAGAAGGAGTGCCAGAAATGACTGGGATGATAAAAACAAATAGAGATGAACAGAATATGTTTCGAAAATGAGACAGGGGTTATGTAGAAGTTGTGTTTTCCGAAGGATACAGGGGTAGCATGAGATTCCTCGTGCACAGAATAAAAGATGGACATAGACTGGAGAAATGAAAGGAATACTAAATGAAGCACTCAAGACGGACGTAATTAATTAAGTATGAGTATAGGACAAAAGGGAAATATATAGCTAGGAAATTAAGGTGTAGTATGACGAGAAGGTGATAAGACAAGACCACTATTAAGACGAATTTGATATGATTTTGAGTAAGTTAGAAGTTAGTGTTGGGTATACAACAAGGATGAAAGAGCATGAGGCATAAAAGAGTACTACGTGCATGTGACTTCACCTCGGAAATGGTGAAATCCTTAAAGGACAAAGATTGTGGATTTGCAAAACAACTGATGTATTGTTAATATATTAAAAGAAACAGATGATATCCGTTAGGATAAAGATAGTGTTATGAGAAAGCTTGAGACACTTATCATTAGAATATAAGTGCTACCGAACGGAGAATTTGAAACGACGATAAGCACTACCTAATTACTAATTGGAATGATGGGAATGTGGCTTCGAACAAATTGCTACATTAATTACATTACTCGGGTACGAACCATCAGATAAGATTTTGTACTATATATCGGGAGTTCTCATCGCCTTGTGATTGTGTTAGGGTTTCATACATGGATAATCTAAGTTATAGATGATATAAAGGAAGACATGGATATGGTGCAGTATACCAGATGTATTGGAAAAGAATCATATGAATTTAAAAATTGGAAATGGGGACATAGAGTGGAATATAAATAGATAATGATGCGAGTACACCCAAAGGGGGGGAAGCGGATGAGAGAAATGCAGGTGTAAGATGAAATCAACTGACACTGCAACACGTTTAATGTGAATACTTAAGCTTCAAATGAGACCCCATGCTGAAACAAGTTAGTGAGATCTGAAAGCCAGCGACAAACGGATAGAAGCCAAGACGGTATTGGAGACAGGACTGAGAATTATGGATAAAGACCTTGGATAATATGACATCAGAAGGTGGAGGCTTACAAAAAAGGAAGAATTCGACAAGAGAATGGTAACAAGTAACTTAAAAGGATATTATAAAGAATAGTAAGGCTATACTGGATTAGGCGTTGAGATGTTGACAACGAAGCTATTGGCTAATGATATTGTGACACATAAGTAGCAAAGGAGAAAGGACAAGAAATCTCTCCTATAGTAGGATATGAGAAAACCAAATGGTGAATAGAGAAAGGGGAAAGAGTATGGCGAAATATATAGCAAGTGAGTTTTAGTACAATAAAATATGTAGAGCAGAATAAACCTGGAGAAGGAAAGACTATGACTAAGATTGGATGCACTTTGAACGAATTGTACAAGAATAGATATGCAACCTATGAATACTTGTATACTAAGAACAAGGCCAAGTGAGTACTTGATAAGAAGAGTAAGAATTCAGTAACAACAATGTGGTTGCGATATTTTGGATACATCAAAGAAAGGTATAAGATGGTTTGAGGCAAAACTACGGAGATATAATTAGTACTGAGAGCAAAAGCCATAGCTGAGCCTTGATATCAATTGGAAGATATAAGAGAAGAATATAGGGTCTGCATAAAGACTAGTGAGGCAACGCTATGGTATTTTCCGGGCTGACTTGAGCACCTACACATACATGTGTAGACATTGCAATAGGATGCGTGGTAGGAGAAGGGGGCAATAGCAGAGTTTGAGTCAAAAATAGAGAAAAAAAACGAGGTAATATGCCTAAAGCATCGCCAGTTAGAGTAAAGGAAAATACGAAATGATTTAATCGGGACAATCGGAACAAGCGGGTTACTGGTTACTGGGTGACAGTGAAGTTATAATATGAGGGAACCCTAGCGCTAATTGATAGCCAACCCTAAAAGATCGAGATCAAGAAGTAAAAGCAAGTGATAGTTAAAGACCTTTAAAAGAAAGTCAGAAAGCGACACATGATGCTGAGGATTCCAGAATACGGACTGTCACAGCGGAGTAAAGCAAGGATATTGGAGTACAAAAATGTTACCCTCTGAGAAATTTCGTTTTACTCGTAGAACCTGCAAGGGTTCGCTGGTTACCAGAGTCATACGGTACTCCAAGGATATTAAGTTTAATGAATCGATGAGGGACGTATACGCGTTATAAAAATCTTATTTAAAGATTAAGAGGTAAGATGAAAGGAACGATATCTTAAGGGAGTAACTATAGGAGAAGAAGGAGTCGAGTTATGACTACGTGCACTATGAGTACAAGTTCGAGTCAATCAGTGATAGTACAACTGAACCCTATGCAGACAAGAGAGACGGTAACATTTCAGCGGAAGAGCCTGCAACACTACTGACAACCGACTGCGAAATAAAGAAGAGAGTAAAGGCAATGACGTGGAATTATTACCTCAGAACCAACAAAAAGAGGAAATATTACAGGAATGACAATGTAGAGATCTGGGATGCATTATAATAAATTATAGCGAATCGACCAACGAAAAAAGGTATGTGAAGGGCATGATTAAATAAGAGAACGCTTGAGAAAGTACTGGGAATTCAGAATCAGTTCAACATACGAGGACGAATGTTCTAAAGGGGGGAAGGATGTTATACCCCATATGTTTATATGTCAAATTATTCGCAAGCAAGTCGACTCAAGTTACAGGCGGAGTCATTTTCGGACACGAAATAGAAACCTTTAAATTTCAATTTTAAATTAGAATATAAATTAATTATAAATTTTATTTAGTGTAAAATTATTATTGGAAATTAGGGATTAATTAATTGTGATAAATTACTAAGTAAGAGGTGGTGATTAATTAAATTAATTAAGCCTCATTACTAAGTGGGCCCCACCCGAATTTAAAAAAAAAAGGGAAAAATAAAACAAAAATCCAAAAAGGTGGATTTGTGACTCACCAAGGGGGGGACACGTGTCCTCCTAGGGCTGATCCTATAAATATGGGATAAGATGAACATAGTTCATCTTTTTCATCCATTTTCCAAAAAAGAAATCAAGAAAAAAAAGGGGGAGATCAACCATGGCTGCTCACGGCCAGCCATGGTGGTGAGGAAAAAAATTGATTTTTGAATATTTTGGATCAATTTCAAGTGCAATACAAATCCAAGGAAGTGATAGCAACATTTGATTTTAAGTTGGAGAAGAAGAAATTACAAAATCGGAACAATTGAGTGTACAAATTTCTCCGAGGAAATTGTGGAAAGATTTTCCTATTTTATGGTGTAGTTGTGTTCATAATGTTGTAATGAAATTGTTAAAATTTAATTGGACGAAATCGGAAGTAAGAAAGTACATGAAATCGTTATTATGTGAAATCGTGGGTTGAAATGGATTTAGAATTGTTATGGGCTGAGTTGTGAGAATTTTATTTGTATATCATTTTTGTTGGTATTTCTGTGTTAACAGGAGAATAATTGGAAATTCGGGTTAGGCGAATATATAGAGGAAATGCTGCCCGATTTTCATTAAGCCCTTAACTAATGGAAAACCCTAAACGAGAATGTATAGGTTAAAGAACAAGTTCTATAAAGTGATGGGCTACGGATTTACGAACTAGAAAGTATAGTTACTAACGATAACGTTACTTTTACGTTAAATAGGCTAAAAGAGCGACGAAGCGAACGGTTTTACGATTAGTCGTCAACAGGTATGTGAAGCTGTCCCTTCTTTCTTTTGGCATGTCTTAGATTTAAGTGATGAATGATATGAACTTTGGGGTAATTCCATTCATAAGCTTTGAGTGATATTTATGATTCTTATTCACTTCTTGATGTTACAATTCTCAAGTGATTGAGCCCCCCTCTTCAGTTTTTTGTACGTTGGTTAATAGTCGATATATATCCGTTCCTATTCTTAGGAACTCTGTGATAACTAGTGACTGAACTTCTATAAGGTGTTTCATACTATAGTGACATATGACTATGATCCTTAAGGCCTTGTGATATACTTATGATGGCATTCAAGGGATGTTTGATATGTTCCGAGTGACATTCGAAAGGTATTTGATACGACTATTGTCCTGATTTTCAAATGGTAATTCATGTTGATTATTCTATTGAGTCTTTGAAAATGTTTTTAAATTGCATATAGTTTCTCACTACTCTGCTCGTGCAAGCCTCAATATGTCTTTCACTGAGTCCCGGGCCAGGATATGTATTCGTGCACAGTTTCACTCATTGTTCACCGAGTCCTTCACTAGAGGGATGGGTACGGTATATATATATTATGGTGTTATGCTGTGTTATGGTGTTATGCTGTGTTACGGAGTTATGCTGTGTTATGGCGCCAAAGATGGGGTGGCGACCATGTTCACTATTATACTCCGTATTTTATACGTCAAGTTATTCGCAAAAGAATCGACGTGAGTTAGAGACGGAACCCTTCCCGGACACGGATTAGAAACCTTTAATTTTTTTTTAAAATTTCTAAATTAGGACCAATTGTTTATAAATTTCATTTAGTGTAAAAATATTATTGGATGATTAGGAATTTATTAATTGTGATTATATAATTATGTAGGGATTAGTAATCAACTAAGCTAATTAGATTAATTAGGGTTAATTAACCATGTGGGGCCCACCCGATCTAAAAAAAAGAAAAAGAAAAAGGGACATGGTGACACATAAGAAGACACGTGTGGTATTTAGGGAAAGGATATATAAGTTAAGATATGAGTCATATGTAACATTTGCATTAGACAAATCAAGAACAAAGAAAGAAAAAAGTGAACAAAAAAAAGAAAAGGGGCTCGGCCATGGAGCAAAATAACCGAGAGGGAGATTGAAGAAAAAGGAAAATTTGAGGTGTGGAATTGTTGTAACATTCAAGTGATTAGCAAAGTTAAGAAGCCAAGTTGATTAAGGTAATGTTTTATATATTTTTATACACATTTTTGAGGTGATTAAACTTGTATAAATTGGTAAATTGTGATGACTGTGAGAAATTGTAGATGTTGTTGTTAAAATGTAAATTTAGCCGTGTAGGGGGGGGGGCTGCTTTAATTAGATATGGTAAATTAATTTTAAGTTGTATTATAGTTGTTGTTGTCGTCATGGATTATATGGTGAAAGAATGAGAAGAATTAGAAAGTTAAGGTTGAAGTTGTGTTGATATGAACATGTTGTTATCCTTATGGAATTGAAGGTATGATTATATCCATATGTTGTTGTTGGTATTTCTGTGTCAGCAGGAGAGCAATTGGAAATTGGGATAGGCGAATATATAGGGGAAGTGTTGCCCGATTTTCATTAAGTCATTAGCTAATAGAAAACCCTAAACGAGAATATATAAGCTGAATATAGATTCTATAAGAAATGGGCGATAGATTTGTGAATTAGTAAATATAGTTACTAACGATAACGTTACTCTTATATTAAATAGGCTAAAAGAGCGACGAGGCAAAAGGATTCACGAATAGTCGCTAACAGGTATGTAAAGATGCCCCTTCTTTCTTTTGGCATGTCTTAGATTTAAGTGATGAATGATATGAGCTTTGGGGTAATCCTATTCATAAGTCTCTAGTGTGATTCATGATTCTTATTCACTTCTTGATGTTAGAACTCTTAAGTGATTGAGCTCCCCTCTTCAGTTTCCTATACGATGGATAATAGTCGATATATATAAGCTCCATTCTGTTCCGAAGGGAACACCTATAAGGTGCCAGTTGAGTTGTGTGTATGGTTTTACTAATGATTTCGAGGAAATTAGTTTTATACTAACGGAAGCATAAAGTTTGATTTTCAAAACCACTCCGAAAGGGGTCCGAGATTTTACTATTTCATTTCATTTACGATTTATGTTTACATTCCATAGCATCATCTCTTTGTATGGGTATTTTTGGATTAAATTTGTGTTGACATGATTGTAATATTAAGCCGGAAGCGGTTGCCCGAAGGGCCCATTATTATTAAGCCGGAAGCGGCTGCCCGAAGGGGCCATTATTCTTAAGCCGGAAGCGGCTGTCCGAAGGGACTATTGTTTTGCTAGCCGGAAGCGGCTGTTCGAAGGGACTATTGTGCTATTAGCCGGAAGCGGCCGTCCGAAGGGACTATTGTTTTGTTAGCCGGAAGCGGCTGTCCGAAGGGACTATTGTGTTATTAGCTGGAAGCGGCCGTCCGAAGGGACTAATGTGATTCTATATTTATATTGTGTATTCTAGAATTTGTGTATGCTATATTTATATTGTGCATGCTAGAATCTGTGTAAGGTACCATATGGCACTATTCAAATTGTTGTTCCGGGTTACTCCCGGGTTGCTTTCTAAACATGTTTACTGTTACGCTTTTCCTTGATCATGATTCAGTAATGCTTTACATATTCCGTACTGACCCCCCTTTCTTCGGGGGGGGGGGGGGGGGCTGCGTTTCATGCCCGCAGGTTCAGGGATGCGATCAGACAATCCAGTTACCTAGGAGGAGTCAGCATTAAGAGTCAGACAGCTCCACTTGCTTCGGAGACTGTTCCTGTTTTGGTAAAATTTTCTGTGTATATATTATGGGCACGACGGGGACCTGTCCCGTCACTTATGCACGGTCATACTCTTCTAGTAGTCTGCGAACAACGTGGGTGTCATGGATACTGTTTGGCCCTGTCGGCCATCGTTTTGTTGTACAGAAGTATCAGCAGCCTCGTTGGCTTGCATTGTGATACGTTACGTATATTTATAAATATGTTTAGGGATGTTTGGGTTACAGGTCGACTTTGGTATTCTATTTTCAGCTTTCAAACTTAGTTGAATAATCCCTATTGAATGCCATGTTTCAGTACAGGTGACATAAGTCGGGTTATCGGGCAGGTTAAGCTCGGTCACTAGTCATGGCCCACGGGATTGGGTCGTGACATTCACCGAGTCCCATAATGGGCCGGATATGATATATGATATTGACATGCATGATTTATGTTTCAAAGGCAAGCATTTTGGAATTCTGGTTATTGTACTCGTTTTCTGTACTCCTTATTTCAGTTATGATCCTGTTTACTGTATTTCATGCTTTACATGCTCAGTACATATTCCTTACTGACCCCCTTTTGTTCGGGGGACTGCGTTTCATGCCCGCAGGTGCAAATACTCGCTTTGGTGATCCGCCAGCTTAGGACTCCCTTTCTGCTGTCTTGGAGAGCTCCGTTGTTCCGGAGTCTAGACTTTTGGTTTGAATCTTATGATATATATATATATATATATGTATATGCTATCCAGGGGTACGACGGGGCCCTGTCCCGTAATATTTCGCTATTCGTACTCTTAGAGGTCTGTAGACATATGTGTGGGTTGTGTATGGGTTCTGTTCAGCTGTGTCCATACGATGTGCTGTGGTATGATGATCGTCTCTAGTAACAGCCCTGTCGGCTTGCATACGATATTGATATGTGATGGCAGCCTTGTCGGCTTGCATATTATTTCATGATATGATTAGTTATGACTCCTCAGGAGACCGTTGATCTGGAAGTATATATATATATATATATATATATGATGATGTTACGAACTTTGGAGTTCCCTTATAAGTTTCCGTATTGTCGTAGTTTCAGTTTGATGTTATATGTAACAGGTTAGTATACGGGTGCCCAGTTCGGGCACCAGTCACGACCTACGGGGTTGGGTCGTGACAGTATCCTGACGTCCTGACTATGCATGCAGACAATTCTGACCACCGCCCATATTTCTAGACTTTGCTGCCCCACGCCCCTGCTAGGCTTGGGAATTTTGAGGAGCTGCTAAATTAGTTGACTGAGCTACGTTACAGTTACCACCAGTATTCTGACTTGCTGGCGATCAATCCCACAGAAAGTGACCTAGCGGACCACACCCAAAACAACCACCAATGTCCGAACGGCATACTCCTGAGTGCTTCTTACCACAAAGTGTTGCAAGTAGGGTGTTGGAAACCACGGTCGGTAATGCTGGCCTATGATTGTGAGCTTCCTGTTCTGAAGTTTCGGCCTTTCTAATTAAACTTGGACCTTTGAGATGGAGCACTAGCTGTTGAGGGAGCAGGTCCTGATGACCTATTCCAAAAGAACTATCTATTCCCACCTCCTTGAGATCCTCCCTGATTAAAATTACCAGTAGACTTAGCCCTCTTGTTGAATTCTCTATCTTTCTGCTTCTGCAGGGCTTCTTCTTCCTTCAACCTAGTCTCGTTACCTTGCAAAAATGGCAGTATCTTGGAAATAGTCATCATGTCATTTTGAGCGGTTGTATTGGCATCCATATGCAATTCGGGTTTAAGCCCTAGTACAAACCTTCTAACCACGGCCCTTGTATCAGGAACCATGTGATGTGCATGTCTGGACAATGACACGAATTTAAGATAGCAGTCTTGAACAATTATGTCATTCTGCCATAGATTCTCAAACGCAGTAGTCTTTGCTTCCAATGAAAGCATCTATAAATTCATCCCAAGTAGCAGAAGGTGCATCCTCCCCTCGGGACTACTCCCATGTCTCATAGCAAATATAGGCCACATCTTGCAGGTGGAAAGCTCGAATTTCCGCTACCTCTGTATCAGTAGCATGCATGACACGAAATACTTTCTGGAGCGCATCAATGAAATTTTATGGGTCCTCATCCTTCTTTGAACTTTAAACACTGGCCGCTTCATCCGCAGAAACTCCTGAGTCCTAGAACTGTTCGACCTATTACTAGCACCTGAGCTAGGGGCCATTTCTTGTCGCTAGGCTTGATTTTCCAAAATCCAAGTGAGCAGCTGAATAGCTCCCTAACATCCACGACTGAAGCATATGGAGCTGTAGCTGCAACATTAGCTGGGGCGGCTGCCTGAGCATGAGTGTTCTCTTCTGTAGCTGCATCAAAGGTAGCCCTCTGGCTAGTAGTTGTATTCTTCTTGTTGTACTTTCTTTTCAAAGCCATTTCTGAAATACATAACTTGCATGAGTTAGAAGAATTCCTAAAAGTACTGCTCCAACTGCACGAACTGTAGTATGAAAGAAGTGAAACAAATCCTGAATGTCCTGGTGGTCAACTGTTTATATGTGGGGGGCCCTCACACATATAAAGAGGACCCCACTAGACACAGCTTCATAGACTCCCTAAGACACTTGAACCTAGTGCTCTGATACCAAGCTTTGTCACGCCCCGAATCATGGCCTAGGCGTAACACGGCACTCGATACCTAATTACATGTGACTGAGCAAACACATAGGCTGGCTAAATCAACATGTGATATCAAAAAATTTACAATATTAAGGAAATAATACTAACACATGCTGAACTACTGAGAGTCTGACTGAAAATGTATTAAATGCGGAAATATGAGTTTAAATCAGAAACATCTGAATAAATAGCTAACAAGGCTAATACATAAAAGATTGCTAATATCTGACTAACTGAACTATCTCTATGAAGCCTCTAAAGAATACTAAAAAGATAATTGTCTGAAACTGGTAATACTGAAAGCAGGATCACGCCCCGGAAGAACTAGAGCTCACCAAATAGCTGATACGAGTAGTCCTAGCTAGCTGGATCATCAACCTGTATATTGCGATGCAGGCCTCCAAGCAAAAAACAAAGGACATCAACATATTTAAATTTTACTGGTATTTAAATCAACTGAAAGAAGAAATATAAGTACTGAAACTAAAACTGAAACTGAACTTAACAGGAAAGTAAGAATTTGAAGTACTCCCTGTTTTGAATGAAGAATCACCTGTGTAACTATAAATATAAACTATGGCCTAGGGCCCAAATAATGTGCACAAAAACGGTGGCCTTAGGCCTTAAGAAATACGTACGCGTAAACTATGGCCTAGAGCCATAAAATACAGATACAGATGTTCAACATTAAATAATTTACAAGACTGAGACTGGCTATAACTGATAGCATGATAACTATTCCTGATTATGGATCTTAAGCCAATAACTGATTATACACTGAATGAAACTCATTTAATGTCAATACACAAGTCTATAATGATTACGTACTGAGTTCATGATATTCGATATGATCACCATGAACGAATTATGAAACTATAAACCTAAAAGATAGCAGTTCTATAACTATTCAAGAAACTAGGGCTAAACTGTATTCTAAGTCAAATTACTGATAAGCATGTAGAATGAGGTGCAGGGAGAATCATAAATATTCCCTAACGTAAATAGTTAGCCTCACATACCTGTTTATGCTCCAAACATTGCAAGAAAGTTCTGAACTTTGAGAAGAATCCCGAAAGCCTAAGTCTTAAACCCTTATATAGGTTTTCTTGAAAACCCTAGGTTAAGAAAAATGAATTCATGCTTATATATATATATATATATATATATATATAAGAATCCACTTGGAATAGGCTAGAATTGCTTACCTTAGTGTTCTTTGTGATAAAGGAGGTGAGCAGGTCATTCTAGGGTTTAGGAATTTGAAAAATAATAAATTAAGGCTGAATCTGCGTATTTATACTATTCACTGGAGCGGACGAAGTACGGACTCCAAGTATATCCTGTACTTTGAATTACGGGCCGCACCTTGTGGTTCGTACCAGGAATGTCAAATTCCAGTAAGTAGTTAATTTTCCTGGTGAAGTACGGGCACCAGGTACGTCCTGTACTTTGAAGTACGGGCCGCACCTTGTGGCCCGTACCTAGAATATTAAATTCCAGTGAGTAACTAATTTTACTGTTGAAGTACGGGACAGGAGTACATCCTGTCCTCCCATGTGCGTCCTGCACTTGAAGTACGACCCGTACTTGACCTGAAATTTCCAGTTTCTAGCTCGAACACTCCTGTCTAATTTTCTAAGTCTAGAATCATGGTCAAAGCTTAGGTTAAGGTCTGATGTGTTACAACATAGTATGGAATCTGGTCATTATGTTTATCAATTAAAGCTTGGCTCGTCATTTTTTGGTAAAGTAAAGATTGAGCTATTTATCAGACTTAATTATGGATGTCTTGGCAGGATCTTGGCAAAGAATTGCTTTATTTAATCATGAACTTATTGCTATTTTATCATTAAATTTATGTTTGTTTCTTCGGCCACAATTTTAATTTTGGGCGATTTAAAGTACCTAGGCTGTTAAGTTGATAAAGCAATTAATTGTTTATTTTATGTATATGGTCATGCTTATATAGTTTGTTAGTCACCAATGTGGACAAACTATAATGTTTAATATTTACTCATACATTATCTCCACATCAACTTTATTGACATATTTTGTTTATATAGTTTGTTAGTCACCAAAGTGGTCAAACTAGATTGTTTATGAATTTTACATGCATAAAGTTATTTATTTTTTATATTATGTCAGTGATTATTATTTTATAGATTGTTAGTCACCAAAGTGGCCAAACTAGAATGTTTAAAATGTACGTACATAAGGTATGTATTTACTTTATGCATGTATTAATGTCTATATAGTTTGTAAGTCATCAAAGTGGCCAACCTAGTATGTATGTGAAAGGCGTGCATATATAAATATCGTCGTTTGTCCATTAAACTAATGAAATGCCTATAATTGAAAATAGATGCATAAATTGAGATTCACTATTGCTAGAAATTAAGCATAAATTGGGATTCACTATTGCTAGAAATTAAGTATTAACCCAAAGGGCAATCAATTATTCTATGAATAGTGAACATAATGAGGTAAATTAATATTATTAGTCAATTATATATGGTATATCCAAAGATGTCGTATATGTTTGATTTAAAATATTTAATTGCCTATTAAAAATCAAATGGCATTTAAATTATGATAGTATGTCATAATATAACCCAAAGGAGAACTACGATCTACTTTTGTTGTTTTGCTGGATCCACATTATTTTCTAATTTGTGAACATGTGTATATATCTATATATATATATTGCATCTATTCCTCTCGATTCGCTTGCTTAGTCTATTATTGTGTTCAATGGATTGAACTTCTTTAAGAGACATGATCAAGTTGAGTTCCACTTAGGTGTGATAGATCTTGACTTGGCTCTGCTGAAAGAAAAACCTCCTGCTATTACTAATACGAGTAGTGAGGATGAGGAGTCTTTCCATAAAGCATGGGAATGCTCTAACAGATTGAGCCTTATGTTTATGCTAATGACTATTGCCAACAACATTAAGAGTAATTCCACATACAGAAAGTGCCAGGGCATACCTGGAGTTTTTGGAAGAACGTTTTTGTTCTATTGATAAGTCTCTCGCTGATACATTAATGGATGAACTTACAATCAGAAAGTTTGATGGGTTACATACTATACAAAATTCTATCATCGACATGACTAACATTGCAGCAAGACTTCAGATCTTGGGATGAAAGCGGATGACACCTTCTTGATTCAGTTTATTCTGAACTAGTTGCCTTTTGAGTATGGAAAATTCAAAATAACTACCATTAAGGATAAATGGAATATTAGTGAATTGTCTAGTATGCTTACTTAGGAGTAGTCAAGAGTTAAGAAACAAGGAAGTCATTTTAATAATCTCATGGGCCAAGGAGTTGGTAAAGGAATTAAAGTAAAGCCAACAAGTTCAAGAAGAAGAAAGCTCCTGCTAAAGTTTCACATGATGCTCATAAAGAACTCAAGGCAGTTGTGTGTGTTTTTTCTGTAGAAAGGAAGGACACTATCAGAAAGATTACCTGAAACGTAAGACTTCATTAGAAAAGAAAGGTACATTTAGTGTCGTTGTATGTTTCGAATCAAATTTAGTTGAAGTTTTTAATAATAGTTGGTGGCTTGATTCTAGTGTAACTACTCATGTATCCACTATGTTGTACGGATTCATATCACAAATCCAAATAATAATTTCTTGTTCATGGAAAATCGTAAAAGGATTCCAATTGAAGGCATAAGGACTTATTGTTTGATCTTGGAGGCTGGATGTCACCTTGATCTATTACAGACTCTTTATGTTCCTTCAATTTAGGAATTTGATTTCTCTTTCAATATTTGATGTTTTGGATTTAATTTTTAGTTTGGATATGGATGTTTCAATTTATATATGAATACTATTATTTATGATTATGTGTTCTTATTTATGGTTTATATAAATTGAAACTCGATAATGTTTTTCTGAATCCCATCTTGTTCTTCATCAAAATGTTGGAATTAAACATAGTGCACTGGATGAAAGTTCTGCTTATTGTGGCACATACGTTTGGGTCATATGTCAAAAGAAAGTTTAGAAAGATTAGTAAAGAATAAGATTCTTCAGAATCTAAACTTTATTGATCTTGATATATGTTTGGATTGAAATATGGGAATGCAAACCAAGAATCGTAAGAAAGGTACAACAAGAAGCATCAGCTTCTTGAAATTATACACACCGATATTTGCGGACCCTTTGATGTTCCATCTTTTGGTGGAGAAAAATATTTTATCACTTTTATTGAAGATTTTTCCGTTATGGATATATCTATTTTCTGAAAGAAAAATCTCAAGCAACGGATGCCCTCAAAGTGTACATCAATGAAGTTGAAAGGCAATTAGATAGAAAGATGAAAATTATTAGGTCATATAGAGGTGGTTAATATTATTGAAAATATAACGAATCGGGACAATGTCAAGGTCGATTTGCAAAGTTCCTCGAGGAACAAGGGATATGTGCACAATATACTATGTTAGGAACATCTCAACAAAATGGGGTTGCAGAAAGGTATAATCGAACACTTATGGATATGGTTAGGAGTATGATAAGTAATTACTCATTACCCAAAAATTTGTGGATATATGCTTTTAGTACCGCTGTGTATTTATTAAAGAGGATTCCTAGTAAGGTAGTTCCAAAGACTCCTTTTTAACTGTGGACTGGAAGGAAACCTAGTTTAAGACACCTGCATATTCGGGGTTTCCCAGAGGAGGCTAGAATTTATAATCCACATGAAAAGAAATTAAATTCTCAAACAGTTAGTGATTGCTTTATTGGTTACCCAGAGAAATTTAAAGAGTATAGGTTTTACTGTCCTAACCATAGCTCGAGAATTGTTGAAACAAGTAATGCAAGATTCATTGAAAATGGTGAGGTTAGTGGGAGTGTCAAACGACAAAGTGTGGAAATAAATGAGGTTGGGTTTAATATTTCATTGCCCATGAATGTGCCTACTTCCACACCGATAACAAAAATTGTTCCTGTTGTCAAAGAATACTTTGGCAATGCTGAACAACATTTGAATGAAATATTCCAGGAAGGAACTAACTCACGAATTTCTAACACAAATGAATCACAAAGAATGTCATTAAGAAAATCGGCTATTCGAGATGATTACGTGGTTTATTTGCACGAGTAAGATATTAACATTGGACTTAATAAATATCTGGTTTATTTTCACAAGCCATAGAATTTATCGAATTTGACAAATGGATTGATGCCATGAAAAAAGATTTAAAATCCATGGAACACAACAAAGTCTGGGATATCATTGAATTGCAAGAATGTTCTACAAGAATTGGGTGTAGATGGGTCTTCAAGAACAAGCATGATTCAAATGGAAATATTGAATGATATAAATCAAAACTTGTTTCTAAGTATTATAATCTGAAAGGAGACATTGATTATAAAGAGACCCTTTCACCTATCTCAAAGAAAGGCTCATTAAGAATTATTATGGCTTTGGTGGCTTATTATGATTTAGAGTTACACCAAATGGATGTGAAAACCTCCTTTCTTAATGGATACCTCGAGGAGGATGTTTATATGGACCAACCAGAGGGTTTCTAAATTAAAGGAAAAGGTTAGCTGGTGTGTTATTGAACGGAGTCATTGTATGGGATTAAATATATCTCATGACTATAGTAAATTAAGTTTAATAATACTAGAGTATCTTTTGGATTTAAGATAAATACTGTTAATTGGTAAATATACCAAAAGATCAATGGGAGTATTGTTTATGTTTTATGCCATATGTTGATAATATGCAACTTTTGCTAATGATTTGGTGATTTTGCATGAAAGTTTTATCTCAAAGAATTTTTTAAATGAAAGATACAAGTGAGGTTGTACTGACCCGTTAGGTCATTTTGGTTTCTTTTGTATTTTTGCCTACTTTGCCCTTGTGAGATTGCCCTTTTGCTTGTTTTCAGCATTTGCTAAGTTGACTAATCTTTAAGCGTTAGTTTGACTTTAGGAATCATAGGGGATAATTTCATCCTTTGGGATTTTGTCGGTTCCATTAGCTTCAAAACGTCGAATATAGGCCATTTGAGTGTTTGGTTCAGTTCCCGATGGTCTTGGGGGCATTTTGGTCATTTGGTTGGAAAGTTGGATTTTTCCCGTTCGGAGATGAATTTGTCAACGAGACCTCTTTTGACAATTCCGAGTGTGCAGATGAGCTCGTTGCACATTTTTACACGTGTTTGTGTTGGGGAGGTTCTGAGAGAGTCTCGGGATTTCAAGTTGAGAGAGTCAAAAATCATATTTTGCTGGTTCTGGTGTAGCCCCAGGCGTGCACTGGGTCTCACCCCTACATATGCGGTCCAGTGAGTGGAGGCTCGTAGGAGTGAGTTCTTGAAATTCTGCCATAATTCACCCTTGCGATGAATGTCCCGAACGTGCGTGTCCGCAGCAGCGAGCTTAGCTCCGCCGATACGGAGTTGAGTTATTTTAGAGGGGTTCGATGGGGCGAGGATTTTTCTGCCGGTGTTTTTGCACCGGGCAAACATAAGTTAGCAGAAGCGTGAATCACAGTACTGAATGTGAGTCTTATTGTGCTCTTTCCTTAGAAATCCCATTCAAAAACCCTAAGTGAAGCGAGCTATTTTGGTGGAGAATTGAAGGCAATTCAAGTAGAAATCATTGGGTAAGTATCCTAACCTAGGTTTATGATTATTTCAATAAGTTAGACCCTTATTACATGCTTAGAATGGTTAAATTAAGGTATTTATGAAAGGGTTTTGGGAACCCAATTTGAGATTTAGGATTTGATCAATTGAGCATGAATTCGCATATATTGGATGATTTTCGGAATATGCGTAGATGTGAAATATAGAGACCATGATTCTAGGCTCCATTTATTGTTTTTCCCATCTAGGTTCCAAATCCTAATTTTAGGGCTTAGTTTTGGGGTTTTGGATTATGTAGCAATATGGGTATTGTTAGATTTGTGTTCTAACGTATATTATGTATTTGACTAGAATTTTTTCGTTTGGACATTTCTCGGCTTACCAGGCATGTTGAGACCTCAAACTCTTTCTTGAATGTGTGTTAGCTAAAATAAACCTAATAATGGGGTAATTTGGCGAATTAAGGGGGTTTCGATACTTATGAGATGACAAGTACTAGTATTGGATACCGTCATCATGTTATGGATACTTGTAAAGTTTTAATTGTATAGTTGGTCTGAATGCTATGTCGGGGCACTAGCTGATAGAATAGTACGATCCTTTGGATCTATGATTGGGGTCCGATGCTGGTACTTTATGTCTCCTATAATGATTATTTGCCGGTCTTGTCTGTTCGTGTGCATATCACTCATACATATATCCTCGTTGAAATAAAAAGAAGTAAAAAGGTGAAGCCTTTATGGTGTTACGAACATAAGAATGGATTCCATACTGTTATACTTGTTCTTGACTGGACACATGCCATATTCATACTTTAAATGCATTCATGAATACAAGTTGAGTATATGATTGTGAGTCCGATAGGATCTTGTTCCGGACAAGTGATGATGTTGGCACATTATATTGGCACGTGAGCTCGGTTGGTTGTGAGACAGGTTATTGAGATATGATATGATTGAGGCCGTGATCCGAGGAAACTACCGTAGTAGCGATATATGGGCCTCATGAGACCCCCATAGGTCTTGATTCATTGATATTCGAACGTGTGTATATCGAGAACTTGAAATAAAAGCTTTGCATATCATTCATCTATTTCCTATTATTTGTTGTTACGGTTGGTACTTGTTGGCTTTGTCTTGGAAATATATTTGTTAAGTAGATTTAGTTTTTATTTTTCTTTTTTCTGGCATTTGGACTAATCGCGGACAAGTGTAGTTGTAACATCAAAGACCAACCCTCGTGTCCGTTCCGAAATAGATCGTTCAACGATGCATGCTGAGTACCCATTGTTTATTGTACTCACGCTACACTTGCTGCACTTTTTTTTGTGCAGACTCGATTCCCAGTACTAGTTGAGGCTGGGACTATCACGTCCCTCGTGGAGCTTCTTGCTGAGATTTGGGGTGAGCTCCATGGCTTCTGGAGGGCTCCGAATCTTTCCTTATCTTTATTTACGTGTCTTTCCCATTTTTCAGATAGTTTATGATATAGTAGACTCTTATTACTCGTAGTTGGTCCTGGTATTATGGTGAAATCTGATTTTAAAATTTATTATAATAACTACTTAGTATTTTAATTGAGATTTCTTAAGACTTGTGAAATGACTTGTATCTTTTATTTTTCGCACATAGATTTCATTTTAATTATGGTTGTGTTGGCTTACTAGTATGGTGGGACTAGTGCCATCACAACTTGGGATTTTGGGTCATGACAAATTGGTATAAGAGCCCTAAGTTAATCGATCTCACCAATATAAGGAAAAATTCTATTAGAGTTCCGCGGATGGGTCCGAAGAGCTCCGTACTTATCCTCGAGAGGCTACGGGACATTTAGAAAAATTCATATCTTTGATTCCTTATCGTGCCTGTTTGCATTATAAGGCTTCATGTTTCGTTCTCTTACAGATGATGAGGACACGATCAGTAGTTGTAGGTGGTCATGGTCCAGTACCGGTACCAACACCCGTACCTACTCCCCAAGCTACTAGGTGAGTAGGGGATATGGTAGAGGCTGAGGCGGGCCAGAGCTCGTGTCTTTAAAGCGCCCACAACCACTCATGATCGTGCTCGTGAGGCATCTCTCGAGCTAGAGGGCGGTAACCAGGTCGAAGGTGAGGTACCCGAGACAGAGATCTGAGTAGTCATATTCTCGGCCATGTGGTTGTGGTAGTTATTCAGGTTCTTCTCCCCAGCCAGCCGCCCGTAGTGGATGTTATAAGTGTGGTCAGGTTGGGCACTATGCCATAGATTTCCCCAGAGCTTGACAGGGTAGTTCGCACCCCAGTTCTCAGGTTTCTACTCTGAGGCCAGCTACTCAGCCATCGAGAGGTGGTTCCCAGAGTAGTAGAGGTAGTTCTCATTCGGGTAGAGGTGGCACTCAGATTGGCCATAGAGGTGGTCATGGTGGTTCACATTCTGGTGGTGGTGGAGGCCAGTGTTATGCATTTTCGGGTAGACCAGAGGCAGAGGCCTCGATGTTGTGATTACAGATACTATTTTTGCTTGTTACCGGTCAACTATTGCCTTATTTGATCTGAGTTCTACTTGTTCATATGTTTCTACTTACTTTGCATCAGGTCTAGATATGATGTGTGAGTCTCTTGACATTCTTCTTTATGTTTCTACACCGATGGGAGAGTCTGTAGTGGTGGATCGGGTGTACTGATCTTGGGTAGTCACTATGATGGGTTATGAGATGTGGGTTGATTTGAAGATTCTAGATATGATCGATTTTGATGTGATTTTTGCATGAGTTGGTTATCCCTGTACCATGCTATCTTGGATTGTCATGCCAAGACGGTTACTTTAGCCATGCCTTGGATTCCTAGGTTAGAGTGTAAGGGAACGTTTAGTCACGTGCCTAAACGGATAGCATCTTTTCTTAAGGCATGACGGATGGTTGAGAAAGGGTGTCTAGCTTATCTTGCTTATATTCGTGATAGCAGTGCCGAGACTCCTCCTCTTAAGTCAGCACTAGTTGTGAGAAAGTTTCCTGAGGTTTTCCTTACTGATCTTCCTGGTAGTCCTCTGGATCAGGATATTGATTTCCATATTGAGGTTGAGCCAGGTACCAGACCCATTTCTATTCCCCTTTATCGGATGGCTCCTGCAGAGTTGAAGGAATTGAAAGAATAGTTCCAAGATTGTTGAACAAAGAGTTTATTCGTCCTAGTGTATTCCGTAAGGTGCACCAGTATTGTTTGTGAAGAAGAAGAACAGATCCATGAGGATGTGCATTGATTTTAGGCAGTTGAACAAAGTCATCATTAAGAACCAGTATCCCATTCCCAGGATTGATGACCTATTTGACCAGTTTCAAGGAACATCAGTCTTTCCAAGATTGACTTGAGATCCGGATATCATCATCTTAAGATCCGGACAGAGGATTTTCCTAAGATTGTGTTTCGTACTCGTTATGGTCATTATGAGTTTTTGGTCATGTCCTTTGGGTTGAGTAATGCCCCTGCAAAATTTATGGAGTGATGTCTTTCGACCGTATTTGGAATCCTTTGTGATTGCATTCATCAATGATATTTTGATCTACTCCAAGAGTAGGGAGGAGCATGAGAGGCATTTGAGGATTGTTCTTGAGACTTTGAGGGAGAAAAGGCTTTATGCTAAGTTCTCCAAGTGTGATTTCTATCTTAGTTATGTGGCATTTTTGGGGTGCGTGGTGTCCAAGGATGGTATCATGGTTGATCCACAGAAGATTGAGGTTGTTCGTGATTGGGCCAGGCCTACTATAGTTTCAGATATTCAAAGCTTTGTTGGTTTGGCTAGTTACTATCGATGATTTGTTGAGGGATTTTTCGCTATAGCATCTCCCCTTACCAGATTGACCCAAAAGGCTGTTCCTTTTCAGTGGTTGGATGATTGTGAGGCGAGCTTCCGTAAGCTCAAAGCCTTGTTGACTTCAGCTTCCATTTTGACTCTTCTTGTAGAGGGAGAGGGTTTTACCGTGTATTATAAAGCTTTAAGGTTGTGTCTTGGTTGTGTTCTTATACAGAAAGGGAAGGTTATAGCCTATTCTTCTAGTCAATTGAAGGTGCACGAGATGAACTACCTCGTTCATGACTTAGAGTTAGCGAGGTAGTGTTTGCTTTGAAGATTTGGAGGCACTATCTCTATGGAGTCTTCAGCATATATTCAACCAAAAGGATTTGAACATGAGGCAGCGAAGGTGGTTAGAGTTACTCAAGGATTATGATATGTCTATCCTTTATCATCCAGGCAAGGCCAATATGGTCGCGGATGCCTTGAGTCAAAAATCAGTGAGTATGGGTAATCCTGCTTGTCTCCAGGTTGGGGAGAGACCTTTGGCTAGAGAGGTTTAGAGTTTGGCAAATTCCTTGGCTATGCTTGATATTTTTAAACCGGGAAGGGTTCTTGCTTGTGTGGAGGCGCGTTCCTCTTTGTTAGAGCAGATTCGAGTTCAGCAGTTTGATGATCCAAATTTGTGCAAAGTTCATGATAAAGTGTTCAAAGGGAAGGCTTGTGAGGCAAAGCTTGATGAAGAAGGGATTTTGAGGATTAAAGGATGAGTGTGTGTACCTTGGACTGGTGATTTGACTACTTCTGTTATGGAGGAGGCTCACAGCTCGAGGTATTCTATTCACCCTGGTGCTATAAAGATGTATCGAGATCTGAAGCAACACTGTTGGTGGTGTAGCATGAAGCGTGATATTGTTAGGTTTTTGTCTAAGTGTTTGAATTGTCAACAAGTGAAGTATGAACACCAAAAGTCTAGTGGGATTTCTTATAGGATGCCCATTCCTGAGTGGAAATAGGAAAGGACTGCCAGGGACTTGTGGTAGAGTTGCCAGGACTTTGGGCAAGTTTGACTCCGTTTGGGTGATTGTGGATCGTTGTCACGCCCCAAAACCCACCCTAGACATGACCGGCATCCGACGTGATGAACAACACCGGAAGAACCTAGAAGATGCCCCGCCAAGTTCAATAATCACCTCCAACAGTTTATAAAATAAATTTAAACAAGTCATGATGCAAGAATAAAATCAGCGGAAGTCATTAATAACATAAAACTTAATCAAAACGTATCACATGTCCAAGAGTTAAACAACTTGACAACCACCCACAAGAATGTATACTATGGAGCTTCTAAGATAAAGAATGATTGTCTAAGACGTCGGGATGCAGCCCGCTAAATACTAAATAAATGAAATGAGGGCATCCTACGAATGAACATGTGGGCTCACCAAGTCAGCAGCAACAACAAGTCCTTTCTAAGGGCCTGAAGTGTCCAGAACCTGCTCTTCTCCGTTACCTAACATACCATCAAAAACAACAATGGTATGCTTGAGTACTTCGTACTCAGTGAGTCCCTCGGGGACAATAAGTGATATGAAAATAAAGTGTAATAACATATAAAGAAATTAGTTTTGAGGATAGTGTGTCACAATATGGGAACAGTTATTCAGCTTGTTTATCTCAATGAAATACAATCATCAAAATAGGTTATAATGTCCTTGTCAAGTTCCAACCTCAAAATATGCCATTTAAGTTGTTCATGACTATTGACAACAGTTCCATTAAAAGATAGGAATATCACACTTGCCAATACAGGCCCAAAAATCAATCATAACGAAGGGATGACCTTTGAGGTTCCCTAATCATAACACCGCATCACACCGGAATATGAAATTCAACGGTGGCTATCCTTCCTCCCGAATAGGTAGGCATAATCACACCCCAGGTAGTGAACCCGGAAGTGGCCAGTCTTCCTCCAGAATGGCTAGGCATTATCACACTAGGATCCACAGTGGCTACCCTTCCTCCCAAGTAGCTAGGCAAAACACAACAACCAGTTTTCATAGCACAGAAGCTAATTCATAATTCATTTGTAATGTAGTCACATCATTAATTGTCATTGAGGTTCATTATGCCATATTGAAAGAATAAGTCATTTCAATAAATGTTTTGAAAACGTTTAACTTCTTTACGAAAGATTTCCATGTCCTAATTCATCACTAAGAATATCATTACTAACCTTTAACCATCATTATTAAGCATCTCTTATAGAGGAAGACGTTCATAATATCATATACATATATAGGGTTTGTTACAATCTAGTTTTAATGTGGGTTTATCCCCTCACAAACATTAACCACCATTTAGACATAAATTAGAGTTCAAGAAACATGAAAAGATTACTTTTCTTTTCATTCATTAAAGAACCTTGAATACAATTTATACTTCCAACAATAGTTTCAAAAAGTGATTTTCATCCAAAATAAGTTTTCAAGATAGAGACATACAAATCATCTTTATAGTCAAAAATGATTTTTAAAAGAGACATACCTTAAATCCCGCTAAAAGCTAGCAAAACGGAATTCCCAAGGTTTAACAATCAATCTACAATGGATTTAGATGAGAAAGATTAAAGCTTTATTCGTTTCTATGAACTCTCTTTATGTATCGAAAAAATAAGGCTTTTCTAAGCCTATAAACGTGTTCTTGAACCCTTCCATGAATCATCAGCGGATTCTGACCTTGTAGAACTTCCTATTCTAACCAAAATTTAACAATAAACTCAGGAAACTTAGAACTCTTACCTTTTAGACGAATCCCACACTCCTCTCTTCTTCCTCTTCTTGAATTTTCAAGAACCTAGGGTTTGAAGAGATGATTTATGATCAAGAAGAAATGAACTTTGGTGTATGATTGATGGAGATTGAGTATAGACTCACCTTAGGGTTAGAGAGACTACTTTGGTGTTCTTTTCCTCAGAAAAATAGGTTTAAAACGAAGTGGGAATGAATATAACGAAGTTAGGATTTTAAGACAACTTTTTCAGTACGCGGCCGCGCAGCTGGAAGCCCACTTCGTGCAGCTAATCGCGCAGCGAAGGCAGTAACACTGCCTCTGGTGCGCGATCGCGCACCTGAAGGGCACTTCGCGCAGTCTGCGCAACGTCCAGTAAAATGGGCATAACTTCTAGCTGAAAGCTCCGTTTAAGCTCTATAATAAATGGTTGGAAAGGTATACCAAAGATCTACAACTTTTAAATTTAGCGTTTTCTCAAATTCCTAACGTAAATACCCGAAAACTGGCCATAAGTACAGACTGTCTCAAACTTAGATGAATTTAGAAGGCCTTAAAAACTTCATTTTTGGTTATACTTCAAAACAACTACCTTCCACCCGAATTCATCAAGAATGGATTCATATAAATAAAATATCATCTTAACACTAGGATTTTACACTTTCACACCTAGTTCAAGTTTACGGGGTGTTACATTATCCCCCCTTAAGATCATTCGTCCTCGAATGAGAATCGTATTCTAGGAAGGTCACTAACCACTACGAATTTTAACCACACGATCACCTTGCGAATGAATAGCTCGAAACTTAACTCATACCTGTAATAGGGAACAAGTGAGGATATCTCTTCTTCATGACCTCTTCCGCTTCCCAAGTAGCTTCCTCAGTATTATGATTTCGCCACAACACTTTAACCGACACAACATCCTTTGTTCTCGACTTTCTAACTTGGCGATCCAAAATCTGAACTGGTTTTTTGTCATAAGCCAAGGATTCATCAATATTAACCTCTTCATCGTTCAACACATGAGAAGGATCAGGTTTATAAAACCTCAACATCGAAATGTGAAACCCCGGATGAATCGTGGACTTCGTAGCCGGTAATCTCAACTCATACGCTACCTTCATAAATCTCTTAGTAATCTCATAAGGACCAATATAGCGAGGACTAAGCTTGCCCTATCTGCCAAAACGCATTACCCCCTTCATAGGTGACACTTTCAAGAAAACCTTGTCACCAACAACAAATTTCAATTCCGTACGCGTCATGTCAGTATAAGACTTTTTTCTACTCTGAGCGGTCTTCAGTCATTGCACAATAAGATTTACCTTTTCAATCCCCTCATGAACTGAATCAGGACCCAATAATTCTACTTCGGTGGGTTCAAACCACCCAATTGGAGATCTGCAACACCTCCCATAATGCAACACCTCGTAGCTTCGGGCGAAGGTTTGACTCATAAGATGATAATATAATGGAACCAATATGAGGGTTATAGGAAGTGTTTTGGAAACTAATCAAGTCATAAGAATAGTCTTTGGACAAAGCAAAGTCAGAAGCCTTTCTACAGGGGATGTTTTCAAGTGAGTTCTTAGAAGGTCTTACTTCCAACGACCATAACCCCTTTATTATTTGGGAATTTGGGAAAACTTCCTTGATGAAAGTTGTAGCCCTTTGAAATGTACTTCCAACAGTATACTATGTGTCTTGAACAGAGCTATGTCCAAGAAGTTATGCCTATTGTACCGAACACTGTGCAGAACCGACACATGTCGCTTGTGGGGGCGCGTGCGGGCGCGTGCGATGGACCCACGTCGCGGGCCGATCATACAAAAACACCATCTCTGTATATTGACCTGCAGGGGGTCGCGTGATGCACGTACGTCGCGGACCCAACGCATAAAAGGTCGGGTTTACGCGTTTTAAGTTATATTTAAGATTTCGGGTTTATTTCCCCAACACCCCATTCACGAAAAATCACCCTAAATTCATAGAGAACAAGTCCCAAACCTCAAGAAACTTCCAAGGTAAGTTTTATCATGATTCTAAGTTGAATCCAAGTCCCCAATCCCTTTTTAACTTGAGTAAACCCTTTCAACTTAATTCTAATATATACTCTAATAATCTAAGCAAGAAATCATTGTTCCTAAACTAGGGTTTTCAAGAAAACCCATCCCAAGGTTCAAGAATTCAAGACTTTGAAAATCTTCTTCAAAGCTCAAGTCTTTAATTCAAGTTTTGGAGCGACAAAGGTATGTAGAGTTACTATCTACGTGTGGGAACATCATTGTTCTTCCCCACGCCTCATAATCCATAAATTATGATTCTTTACGAAAACTAGGGTTTCTATACCATGTTCATGATAACCCTAGATCCATGTCCATGATTATATTATGTATAAATTGTTATAATTCCATCATTTAGTTCTTAATATTTCTTTATGATTATTAAGAATCTGTCCGTAATCTATGAAAAACCCATATATCTCATTCCATGGGTTCATGCATGCTAGTTTATGATATATTATGCTATTTTCAAGAAAATACTATACATGTTTTACAAGTTCGTGCAAGCAAGCTATAATTTATGATATCCATGTACAAGCAAATAATATTCATGAAAACCATGGGCAGCAAGTGCCACTTATTTTACATAATCATGATTTTGGGAGTTGCTTTAATTACAGAGGAAGGCTTCAGATAGCCTGAAACTACGTAGCAACCGTAGGATGAGGATCGCTCCACCCAGGTCCCGGACGATCTCTCATAATGACTGGATCCTTTCATATTTTATTAAATCTCATGTTCCCTGGCAAGGACTGAGTGTTCTACTGGCGGGACGCAGCACCAGGCCATGGATCGGTTATAAGTTGTTGCTCTCCTTACTTATGATATTTTTATTATGTTTTATATATATATATATATATATATATATATATATATATATATATATTCCTGTTCATGACCAGGTTTCAGTTCCTATCATTATTATTTCATTTCCCATATTATTTCATTCAGTTACTTTACATACCAGTACATTCACAGTGCTGATGTCCCCTTTCTATTGCCCGGGGGCCTGCATTTTACGATTCAGGTATTGATTGACAGGACAGCAGATTTGCTTGTTAGGACATTGCTCGTATCAGCTTTTGGTGAGCCCCATCTCATTCAGGGTTGTGTTTTTGCTTCTATTTATGCCAGTTATGCATTCAAGGTTTGCCGAGGGCCTTGTCACGGTGAACGGTTTAGCAGACAGATTCGTGTCAGAGGTCTCATAGACAAGTCAGTTGTCATGTTCAGTTGAGTTGGTCTTAATGGCTACATTACCATAATTCCGCATTCACGATATAATAATAATAATAATAATAATAATAATAATAATAATAATAATAATAATATTAATAATAATAATAATAATAATAATAATAATAATATTTTCAGACTTATGATTATTGAACTCCATGTTTTCACAATTCATGTATGTTTACTTTATATTTCGCATCATTTCATGTCTTATGTAGACTCAGCAAGTCATGTGGTTCGCTCGGTCACATGCAGCAAGGCACCGAGTGTCGTGTTATGCCCAGGCTATGGTTCGGGGCGTGACAAAGATTGGTATTGGAGCCTAGGTTCAAGTGTCTTAGGGAGTCTATAAAACCGTGTCCAGTGGGATCACTTTTATATGTGTGTGTGCGCCACACATATAAAAAGTTGACCACCAAGACATCTAAGATTGTCTCACTTATTTCAACTCTAGATCGTGCAATAAAGCTATGTTCCTAGAAATCACTCAGACTCGTGTGTTGTTCCTCATTCTACCAAATACGCCTCATCTCAGTGGATGAGGAAGATGTGAAACTAATCATTATCGATGTCTTGATTTCAGATAGAGTTATCAGGAGTTATTCTGACTTGTGCGCATTGCATTCTTTCCGACAATGTCTACTAAGAGAAAGGCAACTTCGGGCCCGAGGGTTACCATTGATGCGACCCCAGAGACGAAATCTCAGACTCCGAGAGTTCTAATTTTTCAATTTTGCGACTGTAGGTCATCAGAACCTGCTTCAAGTACCACTAATGTCCCAACTCAGACCAATGTGAGGAAGAGGGGTTTTCATAATCCTATTTGCTGCAAGTGTAATGACAGACATCAAGGGGTGTGCTGCTATGTCACCCATAGATGTTTTGGGTGTGGCCGGCAAGGTCACTATCTGAAAGATTGCCCACAAGTGAAATAAGATAACAAAGGTTTTTTGCACCCTATTTGCAGTAGGTGTGGAAACAGACATGCAGGAGTGTGTAGGATGGGTTCGGATTTGTGTTATAATTGTGGTCTCCAAGGCCACATGCAAAGAGAATGCTCTTCAGTTAAGTACAATAGTAACACTAAGGGTGGTGGTGCAATTCGTTCCCCCAGACCAGGCATAGCCAATTCAACAACACCGTTCGCAGCCTGTAATACTCAGGCACTAGCAGACCAAGGCACTGATAGGGATGAAGTATTAGGATTAAGTGGGAATCAAGCACGTTACCATGATATGGTAGATCGCCAGGACTCCGATGTGTCGTCACATGTGTCATAGGTATGCCAATAATTTTCCCTCCTTGTCACATATGAGATATTATGCCCTAGATCTATTATGTCTTATGTGGTTATTGTGCAGTTGATAGTTCATATTTAAGACCCTATAAGGTAATATGTTTAGGAAGTTAACTGCAGCAGGCATAAATTGTCCATGGTAGTTTTAAGCAGGAAATAGCCTAAGAGCCAACCACCCGTAATACTAGAAAGTCTCGACTTTTTCAAGGATATGTATATATTTTTGCCATATGATCTATGTACCTAACTAGGAAGGGACTGATGCGATAAGAAAACCATGAGCAGACGATATTGATTTTTTTTTATAGGGTTAGTTTTAATTTATTTAAGCTTATTCAGATCAGACCTAGAGAGTACGATGTTAGTGAGTTACTACAAGAAGAAGATATTACAATGAGATAAAAGATATGACAATTCCCTCTTAGGTTATGTGATTAAGTATTTATCCCTAATGTGTATAGTATGATATAAGTTTGAAAGTGTATAGGGAGCTTGGGGTTAGTTGTTCCAATTCCTTATTTGAGATAGGTGAAATTTCCCTAAGTGTGATCCATGTCCATAGTTCAGAAAAGATAGTATACAACCCCAAAATAGAGCCAGATAAGGAGGAAAAGTTAGAAATTAACCTTATGCTTCACTTTAGTACTCAGAGAAGAATTAGAGAATATGATGCTAGCAAGTGGTTAACAGAAGCATAGTAAGTAAGTTTGAATAGATACAGTGAATTAGAACTTTTCAGTAGAGTTAGTAGAAGTACGATTTGTCTTACTTAGTCAAGTTAGCACTACTAAGTGGGTAACTGTCTGAATACACCGAAGGCGTGTTAGAACCCAAAGGGTTTAAGTTAAATTTGAGATATAGAAATTAGTGAAAAAAGAAAACCATCTAAGCAGTAAGAGAGCAAGCTACAAAAGAAGAGTCTTTAAGGGTTATCAAAAAAGAGTTTTCCTCAAGACTGACAAAGCTAGTATGCCAGTTATGTACATTAGAAACCCGTTCATTTAAGTAATCCAGTTTTCCCATTAAGTAAGACTTGCTTGAAGTAAGTCGAAGAAATGAGTCATCAGTATGTTAGAGGAAATTAGCGAAATCACTAGATGACCACTTATCGCTAACTCAAGGGATCCATAGGCTTTAAACGTCAACTTTTGAACTAAGGGGGAGATCGTGCGATAAGGTGCCGATATAAACTATGTGTTTTGTGCGTTGATAGGTGTTAAGGAGATTATGTCAGAGGGTCACAGTTTCATGTAGCCAAGATAAGGTGCATAAAATGTGATCTTTGTCATGCTGTTGAGATCAAGTACTACGTAATTATGTAAATTATGTTATAAGATAAAGTTCTAGAGTGAATAGCGGGTTTTAAGGGTATAACGGTTCCAATTCAAGAGTAATTCATGTACTATGTGGTACTAATACCCAGACGTACTCTACTCGTGCCTTTCATACCCATATCATGCCCGTGTTAGAGATTGATACTCCGCGTTTAAGATACAAGAATTAGGACTTCATACGATAGTAAGTTGCTCATGTCTAAAGTTAAAAACCGCATTCAGGTCTCACGTATCTATCGTGCTTTCATACTCATGTCCATGTTCTAGCATCTAAGTGCTTTTCAAATCTGATGATGATCTTGACCCCTATGATTATGTTATCCATGTTACCACATACTCGTGCCCCAGTTCATTTCGCTATGCCTTCCACTTATAGCGGTATCGTAACAATGATTTTGTGAGATCATAATGAAGGTGAACCAAGATGGATGTCCTACCCATGATTCTATGTAATTCGTGCTTATGTTCCTTTAGCTAATGTTTTACGATCATGATGACATGATTCTTTTTTTTTTCTTTTTTCCTTTCGCTAAGTATCTAGGCCTCGTTATGTTCGAGGTGACTTTCTACCCATGTCTTAGATGCTCGAGGAACGAATAATTCATGCCTATAATCCATTCTTTCATGAGCCTTATTTATAACAAGGGCGTTTACTCACAGTGATAAGAGTAAGCTATGTTGAACCATGTCCTACTCTTTCGGTATATCTAAATTCTAAAGGTAATGTTTTATCCATGCCTTACGTCTCTGAGTACCCAAGAGTTAGTCTGCAACTTGTGCTCTATGCAAGTCAGACTAATGCCTTAGTCTTACTTCAATACTCATGAACTCAAGTCCATACGCCATGGTATGTAGGTACTCATATAAGCGCCATATTTTTCATGGTCCCATGCCCCATGTCATGCTATTCACGTTTTATGCCATATGAATCACATTCCCATGTACGCATGTTCCACGTTACGCCCTCCATGTACAATGCACCATGTCATGTCTGTTCTCTAAAGCAAAGTATCTCATGTGAATAGTACTAATAATTCCTTTTCTCTCAGTCCTCTATAATTCGCTCACGAGAATGAGCAAGATGAGCTAAGGTATTCATAATCATGATTAACAGCTAACAAGATAATCAGAAGTAAGGTGCATTCCTATATTCAAATAGATATTTTTTCATGTACCCTATGGTACTTATCTCGGGAGTATTCTACTCAGATTCGACGTATTCATGTCATCCAGTCTTCATGTATATGTCCCACATCATGCGTCTCACGCCCAGGATATCATGTCATGTCCGTGCCTATTTCCAGTACCCATGTCATTCGTGCCTACGGACTTTCTTCCAAACCCCATGTATAGTAATCATGTAATCATTCGGCCAATATCCATGTGTTCAAGCTAGCTCAGTATTTATGTTAGCTACATTCAAGATTCAGTAATCATGTTATGTCACATCATGCCTATTAAGATACCATGTGATTTCTGTATTAGTACTTTAGTTAGCTGGCAGGCGTTTGAGAAATGTCGTAAGGGTCCGAATTATGAAGGAAGTCCTACCATAAATTTTGTAGATTCCAGAGTTAGTAGCGATTCTTAACCATTAGTCATAAATCGAGGACAAATGTTTCATGATTCTCAGTCATGTAGGTGCTACTCAGTTTCATGTTCCCCATGTACATGTTTCCATGTAATCACGTATTCAGTTCTCATGATCCATGCCCATGTTCCCATGTAACCATGTCAAGCTCTTATGTTTTATGTCATGATTCTTTCATGTTCACGTATTCAAGCCATGTCCAGCCATATTCTTAACCGTAACCAATCATTCGAGGACGAATTATCCCAAGGGGGAGATATTGTAACACCTCGTAGCTTCGGGCAAAGGTTTGACTCATAAGATGATAATATAATGGAACCAATATGAGGGTTATAGGAAGTGTTTTGGTAACTAATCAAGTCATAAGAATAGTCTTTGGACAAAGCAAAGTCAGAAGCCTTTCTACGGGGGATGTTTTCAAGTGAGTTTGTAGAAGGTCTTATTTCCAACGACCATTACCCCTTTATTATTTGGGAATTTGGGAAAACTTCCTTGATGAAAGTTGTATCCCTTTGAAATAGCTTTCCAATGGTATATTATGGGTCTTGAACAAAGCTATGTACAAGAAGTTATGCCTATTTTACCAAATATTGTGCAGACCGACACATGTCACTTGTGGGGGCGCGTGCGATGGACCCGCGTCGTGGGCCGATCGCAGGAAAACACCCTCTTTGAATATCGACCTGCAGGGGTCGCGCGATGCACGTGGATCATAAAAGTTCGGGTTTTGGGTCAAAAGTCGGGTTTACGCGTTTTAAGTTTTATTTAAGGTTTGGGGTTTATTTCCCCAACACCCCATTCACGAAAAATCACCCTAAATTCATAGAGAACAAGTCCCAAACCTCAAGAAACTTCCAAGGTAAGTTTTATCATGATTCTAGGTTGAATTCAAGTCCCTAATCCCTTTCTAACTTGAGTAAACCCTTTCAACTTAATTCTAATATATATTCTAATAATCTAAGCAAGAAATCATTGTTCCTAAACTAGGGTTTTCAAGAAAACCCATCCCAAGGTTCAATAAATTAAGACTTTGGAAATATTCTTCAAAGCTCAAGTCTTTAATTCAAGTTTTGGAGTGACAAAGGTATGTAGAGTTACTATCTACGTGTGGGAACATCATTGTTCTTCCCCACGCCTCATAATCCATAAATTATGATTCTTTACGAAAACTAGGGTTTCTATACCATGTTCATGATAACCCTAGATCCATGTCCATGATTATATTATGTATGAATTGTTATAATTCCATCATTTAGTTCTTAATAATTCTTTATGATTATTAAGAATCTGTCCGTAATCTATGAAAACCCCATATATCTCATTCCATGGGTTCATGCATGCTAGTTTATGATATATTATGCTATTTTCAAGAAAATACTATACATATTTTACAAGTTCGTGCAAGCAAGCTATAATTTATGATATCCATGTACAAGCAAATAATATTCATGAAAACCATGGGCAGCAAGTGCCACTTATTTTACATGTTCATGATTTTGGGAGTTGCCTTAATTACCGAGGAAGGCTTCAGATAGCCTGAAACTACGTAGCCACCGTAGGATGAGGATCGCTCCACCCAGGTCCCGGACGATCTCTCATAATGACTGGGTCCTTTCATATTTTATTAAATCTCATGTTCCCTCCAACAGTTTATAAAATAAATTTAAACAAGTCATGATGCAAGAATAAAATCAGCGGAAGTCATTAATAACATAAAACTTAATCAAAACGTATCACATGTCCAAGAGTTAAACAACTTGACAACCACCCACAAGAATGTATACTATGGAGCTTCTAAGATAAAGAATGATTGTCTAAGACGTCGGGATGCAGCCCGCTAAATACTAAATAAATGAAATGAGGGCATCCTACGAATGAACATGTGGGCTCACCAAGTCAGCAGCAACAACAAGTCCTTTCTAAGGGCCTGAAGTGTCCAGAACCTGCTCTTCTCCGTTACCTAACATACCATCAAAAACAACAATGGTATGCTTGAGTACTTCGTACTCAGTGAGTCCCTCGGGGACAATAAGTGATATGAAAATAAAGTGTAATAACATATAAAGAAATTAGTTTTGAGGATAGTGTGTCACAATATGGGAACAGTTATTCAGCTTGTTTATCTCAATGAAATACAATCATCAAAATAGGTTATAATGTCCTTGTCAAGTTCCAACCTCAAAATATGCCATTTAAGTTGTTCATGACTATTGACAACAGTTCCATTAAAAGATAGGAATATCACACTTGCCAATACAGGCCCAAAAATCAATCATAACGAAGGGATGACCTTTGAGGTTCCCTAATCATAACACCGCATCACACCGGAATATGAAATTCAACGGTGGCTATCCTTCCTCCCGAATAGGTAGGCATAATCACACCCCAGGTAGTGAACCCGGAAGTGGCCAGTCTTCCTCCAGAATGGCTAGGCATTATCACACTAGGATCCACAGTGGCTACCCTTCCTCCCAAGTAGCTAGGCAAAACACAACAACCAGTTTTCATAGCACAGAAGCTAATTCATAATTCATTTGTAATGTAGTCACATCATTAATTGTCATTGAGGTTCATTATGCCATATTGAAAGAATAAGTCATTTCAATAAATGTTTTGAAAACGTTTAACTTCTTTACGAAAGATTTCCATGTCCTAATTCATCACTAAGAATATCATTACTAACCTTTAACCATCATTATTAAGCATCTCTTATAGAGGAAGACGTTCATAATATCATATACATATATAGGGTTTGTTACAATCTAGTTTTAATGTGGGTTTATCCCCTCACAAACATTAACCACCATTTAGACATAAATTAGAGTTCAAGAAACATGAAAAGATTACTTTTCTTTTCATTCATTAAAGAACCTTGAATACAATTTATACTTCCAACAATAGTTTCAAAAAGTGATTTTCATCCAAAATAAGTTTTCAAGATAGAGACATACAAATCATCTTTATAGTCAAAAATGATTTTTAAAAGAGACATACCTTAAATCCCGCTAAAAGCTAGCAAAACGGAATTCCCAAGGTTTAACAATCAATCTACAATGGATTTAGATGAGAAAGATTAAAGCTTTATTCGTTTCTATGAACTCTCTTTATGTATCGAAAAAATAAGGCTTTTCTAAGCCTATAAACGTGTTCTTGAACCCTTCCATGAATCATCAGCGGATTCTGACCTTGTAGAACTTCCTATTCTAACCAAAATTTAACAATAAACTCAGGAAACTTAGAACTCTTACCTTTTAGACGAATCCCACACTCCTCTCTTCTTCCTCTTCTTGAATTTTCAAGAACCTAGGGTTTGAAGAGATGATTTATGATCAAGAAGAAATGAACTTTGGTGTATGATTGATGGAGATTGAGTATAGACTCACCTTAGGGTTAGAGAGACTACTTTGGTGTTCTTTTCCTCAGAAAAATAGGTTTAAAACGAAGTGGGAATGAATATAACGAAGTTAGGATTTTAAGACAACTTTTTCAGTACGCGGCCGCGCAGCTGGAAGCCCACTTCGTGCAGCTAATCGCGCAGCGAAGGCAGTAACACTGCCTCTGGTGCGCGATCGCGCACCTGAAGGGCACTTCGCGCAGTCTGCGCAACGTCCAGTAAAATGGGCATAACTTCTAGCTGAAAGCTCCGTTTAAGCTCTATAATAAATGGTTGGAAAGGTATACCAAAGATCTACAACTTTTAAATTTAGCGTTTTCTCAAATTCCTAACGTAAATACCCGAAAACTGGCCATAAGTACAGACTGTCTCAAACTTAGATGAATTTAGAAGGCCTTAAAAACTTCATTTTTGGTTATACTTCAAAACAACTACCTTCCACCCGAATTCATCAAGAATGGATTCATATAAATAAAATATCATCTTAACACTAGGATTTTACACTTTCACACCTAGTTCAAGTTTACGGGGTGTTACATTATCCCCCCTTAAGATCATTCGTCCTCGAATGAGAATCGTATTCTAGGAAGGTCACTAACCACTACGAATTTTAACCACACGATCACCTTGCGAATGAATAGCTCGAAACTTAACTCATACCTGTAATAGGGAACAAGTGAGGATATCTCTTCTTCATGACCTCTTCCGCTTCCCAAGTAGCTTCCTCAGTATTATGATTTCGCCACAACACTTTAACCGACACAACATCCTTTGTTCTCGACTTTCTAACTTGGCGATCCAAAATCTGAACTGGTTTTTTGTCATAAGCCAAGGATTCATCAATATTAACCTCTTCATCGTTCAACACATGAGAAGGATCAGGTTTATAAAACCTCAACATCGAAATGTGAAACCCCGGATGAATCGTGGACTTCGTAGCCGGTAATCTCAACTCATACGCTACCTTCATAAATCTCTTAGTAATCTCATAAGGACCAATATAGCGAGGACTAAGCTTGCCCTATCTGCCAAAACGCATTACCCCCTTCATAGGTGACACTTTCAAGAAAACCTTGTCACCAACAACAAATTTCAATTCCGTACGCGTCATGTCAGTATAAGACTTTTTTCTACTCTGAGCGGTCTTCAGTCATTGCACAATAAGATTTACCTTTTCAATCCCCTCATGAACTGAATCAGGACCCAATAATTCTACTTCGGTGGGTTCAAACCACCCAATTGGAGATCTGCAACACCTCCCATAATGCAACACCTCGTAGCTTCGGGCGAAGGTTTGACTCATAAGATGATAATATAATGGAACCAATATGAGGGTTATAGGAAGTGTTTTGGAAACTAATCAAGTCATAAGAATAGTCTTTGGACAAAGCAAAGTCAGAAGCCTTTCTACAGGGGATGTTTTCAAGTGAGTTCTTAGAAGGTCTTACTTCCAACGACCATAACCCCTTTATTATTTGGGAATTTGGGAAAACTTCCTTGATGAAAGTTGTAGCCCTTTGAAATGTACTTCCAACAGTATACTATGTGTCTTGAACAGAGCTATGTCCAAGAAGTTATGCCTATTGTACCGAACACTGTGCAGAACCGACACATGTCGCTTGTGGGGGCGCGTGCGGGCGCGTGCGATGGACCCACGTCGCGGGCCGATCATACAAAAACACCATCTCTGTATATTGACCTGCAGGGGGTCGCGTGATGCACGTACGTCGCGGACCCAACGCATAAAAGGTCGGGTTTACGCGTTTTAAGTTATATTTAAGATTTCGGGTTTATTTCCCCAACACCCCATTCACGAAAAATCACCCTAAATTCATAGAGAACAAGTCCCAAACCTCAAGAAACTTCCAAGGTAAGTTTTATCATGATTCTAAGTTGAATCCAAGTCCCCAATCCCTTTTTAACTTGAGTAAACCCTTTCAACTTAATTCTAATATATACTCTAATAATCTAAGCAAGAAATCATTGTTCCTAAACTAGGGTTTTCAAGAAAACCCATCCCAAGGTTCAAGAATTCAAGACTTTGAAAATCTTCTTCAAAGCTCAAGTCTTTAATTCAAGTTTTGGAGCGACAAAGGTATGTAGAGTTACTATCTACGTGTGGGAACATCATTGTTCTTCCCCACGCCTCATAATCCATAAATTATGATTCTTTACGAAAACTAGGGTTTCTATACCATGTTCATGATAACCCTAGATCCATGTCCATGATTATATTATGTATAAATTGTTATAATTCCATCATTTAGTTCTTAATATTTCTTTATGATTATTAAGAATCTGTCCGTAATCTATGAAAAACCCATATATCTCATTCCATGGGTTCATGCATGCTAGTTTATGATATATTATGCTATTTTCAAGAAAATACTATACATGTTTTACAAGTTCGTGCAAGCAAGCTATAATTTATGATATCCATGTACAAGCAAATAATATTCATGAAAACCATGGGCAGCAAGTGCCACTTATTTTACATAATCATGATTTTGGGAGTTGCTTTAATTACAGAGGAAGGCTTCAGATAGCCTGAAACTACGTAGCAACCGTAGGATGAGGATCGCTCCACCCAGGTCCCGGACGATCTCTCATAATGACTGGATCCTTTCATATTTTATTAAATCTCATGTTCCCTGGCAAGGACTGAGTGTTCTACTGGCGGGACGCAGCACCAGGCCATGGATCGGTTATAAGTTGTTGCTCTCCTTACTTATGATATTTTTATTATGTTTTATATATATATATATATATATATATATATATATATATATATATTCCTGTTCATGACCAGGTTTCAGTTCCTATCATTATTATTTCATTTCCCATATTATTTCATTCAGTTACTTTACATACCAGTACATTCACAGTGCTGATGTCCCCTTTCTATTGCCCGGGGGCCTGCATTTTACGATTCAGGTATTGATTGACAGGACAGCAGATTTGCTTGTTAGGACATTGCTCGTATCAGCTTTTGGTGAGCCCCATCTCATTCAGGGTTGTGTTTTTGCTTCTATTTATGCCAGTTATGCATTCAAGGTTTGCCGAGGGCCTTGTCACGGTGAACGGTTTAGCAGACAGATTCGTGTCAGAGGTCTCATAGACAAGTCAGTTGTCATGTTCAGTTGAGTTGGTCTTAATGGCTACATTACCATAATTCCGCATTCACGATATAATAATAATAATAATAATAATAATAATAATAATAATAATAATAATAATATTAATAATAATAATAATAATAATAATAATAATAATATTTTCAGACTTATGATTATTGAACTCCATGTTTTCACAATTCATGTATGTTTACTTTATATTTCGCATCATTTCATGTCTTATGTAGACTCAGCAAGTCATGTGGTTCGCTCGGTCACATGCAGCAAGGCACCGAGTGTCGTGTTATGCCCAGGCTATGGTTCGGGGCGTGACAAAGATTGGTATTGGAGCCTAGGTTCAAGTGTCTTAGGGAGTCTATAAAACCGTGTCCAGTGGGATCACTTTTATATGTGTGTGTGCGCCACACATATAAAAAGTTGACCACCAAGACATCTAAGATTGTCTCACTTATTTCAACTCTAGATCGTGCAATAAAGCTATGTTCCTAGAAATCACTCAGACTCGTGTGTTGTTCCTCATTCTACCAAATACGCCTCATCTCAGTGGATGAGGAAGATGTGAAACTAATCATTATCGATGTCTTGATTTCAGATAGAGTTATCAGGAGTTATTCTGACTTGTGCGCATTGCATTCTTTCCGACAATGTCTACTAAGAGAAAGGCAACTTCGGGCCCGAGGGTTACCATTGATGCGACCCCAGAGACGAAATCTCAGACTCCGAGAGTTCTAATTTTTCAATTTTGCGACTGTAGGTCATCAGAACCTGCTTCAAGTACCACTAATGTCCCAACTCAGACCAATGTGAGGAAGAGGGGTTTTCATAATCCTATTTGCTGCAAGTGTAATGACAGACATCAAGGGGTGTGCTGCTATGTCACCCATAGATGTTTTGGGTGTGGCCGGCAAGGTCACTATCTGAAAGATTGCCCACAAGTGAAATAAGATAACAAAGGTTTTTTGCACCCTATTTGCAGTAGGTGTGGAAACAGACATGCAGGAGTGTGTAGGATGGGTTCGGATTTGTGTTATAATTGTGGTCTCCAAGGCCACATGCAAAGAGAATGCTCTCCAGTTAAGTACAATAGTAACACTAAGGGTGGTGGTGCAATTCGTTCCCCCAGACCAGGCATAGCCAATTCAACAACACCGTTCGCAGCCTGTAATACTCAGGCACTAGCAGACCAAGGCACTGATAGGGATGAAGTATTAGGATTAAGTGGGAATCAAGCACGTTACCATGATATGGTAGATCGCCAGGACTCCGATGTGTCGTCACATGTGTCATAGGTATGCCAATAATTTTCCCTCCTTGTCACATATGAGATATTATGCCCTAGATCTATTATGTCTTATGTGGTTATTGTGCAGTTGATAGTTCATATTTAAGACCCTATAAGGTAATATGTTTAGGAAGTTAACTGCAGCAGGCATAAATTGTCCATGGTAGTTTTAAGCAGGAAATAGCCTAAGAGCCAACCACCCGTAATACTAGAAAGTCTCGACTTTTTCAAGGATATGTATATATTTTTGCCATATGATCTATGTACCTAACTAGGAAGGGACTGATGCGATAAGAAAACCATGAGCAGACGATATTGATTTTTTTTTATAGGGTTAGTTTTAATTTATTTAAGCTTATTCAGATCAGACCTAGAGAGTACGATGTTAGTGAGTTACTACAAGAAGAAGATATTACAATGAGATAAAAGATATGACAATTCCCTCTTAGGTTATGTGATTAAGTATTTATCCCTAATGTGTATAGTATGATATAAGTTTGAAAGTGTATAGGGAGCTTGGGGTTAGTTGTTCCAATTCCTTATTTGAGATAGGTGAAATTTCCCTAAGTGTGATCCATGTCCATAGTTCAGAAAAGATAGTATACAACCCCAAAATAGAGCCAGATAAGGAGGAAAAGTTAGAAATTAACCTTATGCTTCACTTTAGTACTCAGAGAAGAATTAGAGAATATGATGCTAGCAAGTGGTTAACAGAAGCATAGTAAGTAAGTTTGAATAGATACAGTGAATTAGAACTTTTCAGTAGAGTTAGTAGAAGTACGATTTGTCTTACTTAGTCAAGTTAGCACTACTAAGTGGGTAACTGTCTGAATACACCGAAGGCGTGTTAGAACCCAAAGGGTTTAAGTTAAATTTGAGATATAGAAATTAGTGAAAAAAGAAAACCATCTAAGCAGTAAGAGAGCAAGCTACAAAAGAAGAGTCTTTAAGGGTTATCAAAAAAGAGTTTTCCTCAAGACTGACAAAGCTAGTATGCCAGTTATGTACATTAGAAACCCGTTCATTTAAGTAATCCAGTTTTCCCATTAAGTAAGACTTGCTTGAAGTAAGTCGAAGAAATGAGTCATCAGTATGTTAGAGGAAATTAGCGAAATCACTAGATGACCACTTATCGCTAACTCAAGGGATCCATAGGCTTTAAACGTCAACTTTTGAACTAAGGGGGAGATCGTGCGATAAGGTGCCGATATAAACTATGTGTTTTGTGCGTTGATAGGTGTTAAGGAGATTATGTCAGAGGGTCACAGTTTCATGTAGCCAAGATAAGGTGCATAAAATGTGATCTTTGTCATGCTGTTGAGATCAAGTACTACGTAATTATGTAAATTATGTTATAAGATAAAGTTCTAGAGTGAATAGCGGGTTTTAAGGGTATAACGGTTCCAATTCAAGAGTAATTCATGTACTATGTGGTACTAATACCCAGACGTACTCTACTCGTGCCTTTCATACCCATATCATGCCCGTGTTAGAGATTGATACTCCGCGTTTAAGATACAAGAATTAGGACTTCATACGATAGTAAGTTGCTCATGTCTAAAGTTAAAAACCGCATTCAGGTCTCACGTATCTATCGTGCTTTCATACTCATGTCCATGTTCTAGCATCTAAGTGCTTTTCAAATCTGATGATGATCTTGACCCCTATGATTATGTTATCCATGTTACCACATACTCGTGCCCCAGTTCATTTCGCTATGCCTTCCACTTATAGCGGTATCGTAACAATGATTTTGTGAGATCATAATGAAGGTGAACCAAGATGGATGTCCTACCCATGATTCTATGTAATTCGTGCTTATGTTCCTTTAGCTAATGTTTTACGATCATGATGACATGATTCTTTTTTTTTCTTTTTTCCTTTCGCTAAGTATCTAGGCCTCGTTATGTTCGAGGTGACTTTCTACCCATGTCTTAGATGCTCGAGGAACGAATAATTCATGCCTATAATCCATTCTTTCATGAGCCTTATTTATAACAAGGGCGTTTACTCACAGTGATAAGAGTAAGCTATGTTGAACCATGTCCTACTCTTTCGGTATATCTAAATTCTAAAGGTAATGTTTTATCCATGCCTTACGTCTCTGAGTACCCAAGAGTTAGTCTGCAACTTGTGCTCTATGCAAGTCAGACTAATGCCTTAGTCTTACTTCAATACTCATGAACTCAAGTCCATACGCCATGGTATGTAGGTACTCATATAAGCGCCATATTTTTCATGGTCCCATGCCCCATGTCATGCTATTCACGTTTTATGCCATATGAATCACATTCCCATGTACGCATGTTCCACGTTACGCCCTCCATGTACAATGCACCATGTCATGTCTGTTCTCTAAAGCAAAGTATCTCATGTGAATAGTACTAATAATTCCTTTTCTCTCAGTCCTCTATAATTCGCTCACGAGAATGAGCAAGATGAGCTAAGGTATTCATAATCATGATTAACAGCTAACAAGATAATCAGAAGTAAGGTGCATTCCTATATTCAAATAGATATTTTTTCATGTACCCTATGGTACTTATCTCGGGAGTATTCTACTCAGATTCGACGTATTCATGTCATCCAGTCTTCATGTATATGTCCCACATCATGCGTCTCACGCCCAGGATATCATGTCATGTCCGTGCCTATTTCCAGTACCCATGTCATTCGTGCCTACGGACTTTCTTCCAAACCCCATGTATAGTAATCATGTAATCATTCGGCCAATATCCATGTGTTCAAGCTAGCTCAGTATTTATGTTAGCTACATTCAAGATTCAGTAATCATGTTATGTCACATCATGCCTATTAAGATACCATGTGATTTCTGTATTAGTACTTTAGTTAGCTGGCAGGCGTTTGAGAAATGTCGTAAGGGTCCGAATTATGAAGGAAGTCCTACCATAAATTTTGTAGATTCCAGAGTTAGTAGCGATTCTTAACCATTAGTCATAAATCGAGGACAAATGTTTCATGATTCTCAGTCATGTAGGTGCTACTCAGTTTCATGTTCCCCATGTACATGTTTCCATGTAATCACGTATTCAGTTCTCATGATCCATGCCCATGTTCCCATGTAACCATGTCAAGCTCTTATGTTTTATGTCATGATTCTTTCATGTTCACGTATTCAAGCCATGTCCAGCCATATTCTTAACCGTAACCAATCATTCGAGGACGAATTATCCCAAGGGGGAGATATTGTAACACCTCGTAGCTTCGGGCAAAGGTTTGACTCATAAGATGATAATATAATGGAACCAATATGAGGGTTATAGGAAGTGTTTTGGTAACTAATCAAGTCATAAGAATAGTCTTTGGACAAAGCAAAGTCAGAAGCCTTTCTACGGGGGATGTTTTCAAGTGAGTTTGTAGAAGGTCTTATTTCCAACGACCATTACCCCTTTATTATTTGGGAATTTGGGAAAACTTCCTTGATGAAAGTTGTATCCCTTTGAAATAGCTTTCCAATGGTATATTATGGGTCTTGAACAAAGCTATGTACAAGAAGTTATGCCTATTTTACCAAATATTGTGCAGACCGACACATGTCACTTGTGGGGGCGCGTGCGATGGACCCGCGTCGTGGGCCGATCGCAGGAAAACACCCTCTTTGAATATCGACCTGCAGGGGTCGCGCGATGCACGTGGATCATAAAAGTTCGGGTTTTGGGTCAAAAGTCGGGTTTACGCGTTTTAAGTTATATTTAAGGTTTGGGGTTTATTTCCCCAACACCCCATTCACGAAAAATCACCCTAAATTCATAGAGAACAAGTCCCAAACCTCAAGAAACTTCCAAGGTAAGTTTTATCATGATTCTAGGTTGAATTCAAGTCCCTAATCCCTTTCTAACTTGAGTAAACCCTTTCAACTTAATTCTAATATATATTCTAATAATCTAAGCAAGAAATCATTGTTCCTAAACTAGGGTTTTCAAGAAAACCCATCCCAAGGTTCAATAAATTAAGACTTTGGAAATATTCTTCAAAGCTCAAGTCTTTAATTCAAGTTTTGGAGTGACAAAGGTATGTAGAGTTACTATCTACGTGTGGGAACATCATTGTTCTTCCCCACGCCTCATAATCCATAAATTATGATTCTTTACGAAAACTAGGGTTTCTATACCATGTTCATGATAACCCTAGATCCATGTCCATGATTATATTATGTATGAATTGTTATAATTCCATCATTTAGTTCTTAATAATTCTTTATGATTATTAAGAATCTGTCCGTAATCTATGAAAAACCCATATATCTCATTCCATGGGTTCATGCATGCTAGTTTATGATATATTATGCTATTTTCAAGAAAATACTATACATATTTTACAAGTTCGTGCAAGCAAGCTATAATTTATGATATCCATGTACAAGCAAATAATATTCATGAAAACCATGGGCAGCAAGTGCCACTTATTTTACATGTTCATGATTTTGGGAGTTGCCTTAATTACCGAGGAAGGCTTCAGATAGCCTGAAACTACGTAGCCACCGTAGGATGAGGATCGCTCCACCCAGGTCCCGGACGATCTCTCATAATGACTGGGTCCTTTCATATTTTATTAAATCTCATGTTCCCTGGCAAGGTCTGAGTGTTCTGCTGGCGGGACGCAGCACCAGACCATGGATCGGTTATAAGTTATTGCTCTCCCTACTTATGATATTTTTAACATGTTTTATATATATATATATATATATATATATATATATATATATATATATATATATATATATATATATGTATGTATGTATTCATGTTCATGACCAGGTTTCAGTTCCTATAATTATTATTTCATGTCCCATGTTATTTCATTCAGTTGCTTTACATACCAGTACATTCAAAGTGCTGACGTCCCCTTTCTATTTCCCGGGGGCCTGCATTTCACGATTCAGGTATTGATTGACAGGACAGCAGATTTGCTCGTTAGGACATTGCTCGTATCAGCTTTTGGTGAGCCCCATCTCATTCGGGTTGTGTTTTTACTTCTATTTCTGTTAGTTATGCATTTAAGGTATGCTGAGGGCCTTGTCCCGGTGAACAGTTTAGCAGACAGATTCGTGTCAGAGGTTTCATAGAGTAGTCAGTTGTCATGTTCAGTTGTGTTGGTCTTAATGGCTACATTACCATAATTCTGCATTCATAATATAATAATAATAATACTTTCAGACTTATGATTATTGAACTCCATGTTTTCACAATTTATGCATGTTTACTTTATATTCCGCATCAGTTCATGTCTTATGTAGACTTAGCAAGTCATATGGTTCGCTCGGTCACATGCAGCAAGGCACCGAGTGCCATGTTACGCCTAGGCCATGGTTCGGGGTGTGACACATAAAGAGCCTGACAAGGAGCCATCTGAATACTCGCTTGGTAACTATTATTGTAAGCGAATTCTACCAGAGGTAGGTGTTCATCCCAACTTCCTCCAAAATCAATTGCACAAGCACGCAACATATCCTCCAAAGTCTGAATAGTCCTCTCTACTTGCCCATCAGTTTGAGGATGAAAAGCGGTACTCAAATTCACTCTATTACCCATACCTTCCTGAAAGGATTTCCTAAAGTGAGCAGTAAATTGCGTACCTCTGTCAGATATAATTGATGTCGGAACACCATGCAATCTAACTATCTCTTTTAGATATAACTTGGAGTACTCCGCCACGGTATATGACGTCTGCACTGGGAGAAAATGGGCAGACTTTGTGAGTCTATCCACGATCACCCAAATAGAATCAAATTTGTCCCTTGTGCGGGGTAAACCCACAACGAAATCCATATTGATCACCTCCCACTTCTACTGTGGAATCTCGATATTCTGAGCCAGAACACTAGGTCTTTGATGTTCAGCCTTCACCTGTTGACAATTCAAACACTTAGCCACAAAGTTAGAAATATCGACCTTCTTGCTTCTCCACCAATAGTGCTACTTCAAGTCCTTATACATTTTAGTGGATCCCGGATGAACCGAATACTTGGAGCTATGAGCTTCCATCATTAATTCTTGTCGAAGACCATCAACATCAGTAACACACAATCGTCCTTGCAACCGCAGAATACTATCACCAGTACCAACAGTAAATGAAGTGTACTCACCCCTTTCCACTCCATCTCCCAGCTTTGCCAAAAGTTCATCATCATATTGCTTGGATTTTCTCTTTTCCACCATGTCAGACCGTGATGGAGTGATTCCCACTAACTCCCCATCTTCAGTTTCATCAAGTCTGACTCCAAGACTAGCAAGTCTTCGAATTTCCCTTCCCGTGGGCATGTCATGTGCACGCAAATAAGCTAACGTGCCCATAGATTTTCTACTCAAAGCATCAGCAACCACATTAGCCTTACCAGGATGATACAGGATATTCAAGTCGTAATCTTTTAACATCTCCAACCACCTCCTCTGTCTGAGATTCAACTCTTGCTGTTTGAAGATATGTTGCAAGCTTTTATGGTCAGTAAAAACATCACAATGCTTACCATACAAATAATGATACCAAATCTTTAAGGCAAATACAACGGCAGCAAACTCCAAGTCATGAGTCGAATAATTCTTCTTATGCTTCTTCAATTGACGCAAAGCATAAGCAATCAACTTACCGTTCTGTATCAATACACAACCCAAACCAATTCTAGAAGCATCAAAATACAACACATATCTACCAAACCTAGAAGTTAAAGTCACAATAGGAGCAGAAGTTAACCTTGTCTTAAGCTCTTGGAAACTCTTTTCACAATCTTCGGACCACTGAAACTTAGCAGTCTTCTGTGTCAATTTAGTCAATGGTGAGGCTATGGACGAAAAACCTTTCACAAACTTTTTCTAATAGTTTGCCAAATCACGAAGTAGAGCTTTCTTTCTGCTAAACGACCCTGAAAAGATAAAAATACATCTTTACCCAAATAAGAACAACATAGCCCTCACGGGGATTTCTAACAACTAGAATGCTCAAGTCCCAACACGAATAAGGGGGTTTCTACCTTCATCTCACTTTCCCAAGAGTTAGATACTCAAAAGGCTCAACACGTATATGCTTTGACTAGGAAGCGCACAATATATCAATTTAAATAGCATACTCCGACAAGAAGACTAATTCAACAACACATGATTCAAGCTTAACTTACCTCATGCCAAAACTGAAAATAACAAATTAAAGCCTAAATCAACTACATCATCCTCTTAAATCATTATTCCACAAGCGGTTGTTTTCAAGTTTCAAGCCTAAACTAAAGTTCTTCTACTAAACATCAAAATAGTACAAATCTTTTAACCCAATAAGAATATAACCTCAATGTACGATAATTTTTAATTCACTACAAGCGACCCTCAATTGTTCCCTTCACTCTATCCTCCCATACTTGAGTTCTCCCTGTAACAAGGACTACTTCTGTTTCTATACCTGTCTCAATTTATTAACAACCATACCCTACAATAACCATATATACCAAACACCTACAATACAATTTCAGCAACTCTGTACCATCCATTAAATTACGCATCAGAACAATGTGCACTCCATAAAAACATTGTTCACTTAGTTACCATCCGCAACAGGAGTTAAAGTCATCTCTATAAATCACGAGTAATGAACACGTCAGAATGATCCTAAAGGAAGTTCAAGCTCTATAGCACAATCTAGAATCAAGAAGAATAGGAAACACCTATGAATGTCTTGGGGGTTTCTCGGTCATGCAGGTGATCAGGCAGCACAAGGGAAACTCCACTAGACACAGCTCCACAGACACCGACAACAATCCTAAGACGTATTTAAACATATGCTCTGATACCAAGCTTGTCATGCCCCTAAACCCACCCTAGACGTGACCGACATCCGACGTTATGAACAACATAGGAAGAACCTAGAAGATGCACAATAACACTTGAACCCGCCAGGTTCAATAATCACCTCCAATAGTTTATAAAATAAATTTAAACAAGTCATGATGCAAGAATAAAATTAACGAAAGTATTTAATAACATAAAACTTAATCAAAACGTATCACATGTCCAAGAGATAAACAACTCGACAACCACGCACAAGAATGTATACTATGGAGCTTCTAAGATAAAGAATGAGTCTAAGACGTTGGGATGCAGCCCGCTAAATACTAAATAAATGAAATGAGGGCATCCTACAAATGAACATGTGGGCTCACCAAGTCAGCAGCAACATCAAGTCCTTTCTAAGCGCCTGAAGTGTCAAGAACTTGATCTTCTCCGTTACCTAACATACCATCAAAAACAACAATGGTATGCCTGAGTACTTCGTACTCAATGAGTGCCTCGGGGACAATAAGTGATATGAAAATAAAGTGTAATAACATATAAAGAAATCGGTTTTGAGGATAGTGTGTCACAACATGAGAACAGTTATTCAGCTTGTTTATCTCAGTGAAAGACAATAATCAAAATAAGTTATAAAGTCCTTGTCAAGTTCCAACCTCCAAATATGCCATTTAAGTTGTTCATGATTATTGACAACAATTCCATTAAAAGATAGGAATATCACACTTGCCAATACAGGCCCAAAAATCAATCATAACGAAGGGATGACCTTTGAGGTTCCCTAATCATAACAGCGCATCACACCGGAATATGAAATTCAACGGTGGCTATCCTTCCTCCTGAATAGGTAGGCATAATCACACCCCAGGTAGAGAACCTGGAAGTGGCCACTCTTCCTCCCGAATGGCTAGGCATTATCACACTAGGATCCATAGTGGCTACCCTTCCTCCTGAGTAGCTAGGCAAAACACAACAACCAGTTTTCATAGCATAGAAGCCAATTCATAATTAATTTGTAATGTAGCCACATCATCAATTGTCATTGAGGTTCATTATGCCATATTGAAAGAATATGTCATTTCAATCAATGTTTTGAAAACGTTTAACTTCTTTACGAAAGATTTCCATGTCCTAATTCATCACTGAGAATATCATTACCAACCTTTAACCATCATTATTAAGCATCTCTTATAGAGGAAGACGTTCATAATATCATATACATATATAGGGTTTGTTACAATCTAGGTTTAATGTGGGTTTATCCCCTCACACACATTAACCACCATTTAGACATGAATTAGAGTTCGAGAAACATGAAAAGATTACTTTTCTTTTCATTCATTAAAGAACCTTGAATGAAATTTATACTTCCAACAATAGTTTCAAAAAGTGATTTTCATCCAAAATAAGTTTTCAAGAGAGAGACGTACAAATCATCTTTATAGTCAAAAATGATTTTTAAAAGAGACATACCTTAAATACCCCTAAAAGCTAGGAAAACGGAATTCCCAAGGTTTAACAATCAATCTACAATGGATTTAGATGAGAAAGATTAAAGCTTTATTTGTTTCTACGAACTCTAATTATGTATTGAAAAATTAGGGCTTTTCTAAGCTTATAAACGTGTTCTTGAACCCTTCCATGAATCATTAGCGGATTCTAACCTTGTAGAACTTCCTACTCTAACCCAAATTTAAGAATAAACTCAGGAAACTTAGAAGTCTTACCTGTCAGACGAATCCCACACACCTCTCTTATTCCTCTTCTTGAATTTTCAAGAACCTAGGCCTTGAAGAGATGATTTATGATCAAGAAGAGATGAACTTTGGTGTATGATTGATGGAGATTGAGTTTAGACTAACCTTAGGGTTAGAGAGACTTCTTTGGTGTTCTTTTCCTCAGAAAAATAGGTTTAAAACGAATTGGGAATGAATATAACGAAGTTAGGCTTTTAAAACAACATTTTCGGTGCGCGGCCGCGCAGCTGGAAGCCCACTTCGTGCAGCTGATCTCGCAATGAAGGCACACTACCTCTGGTGCGTGATCGCGCACCCAAAGGGTACTTCGCGCATCACTTCGCGCAGACTGCGCAGCGTCCAGTAAAATGGGCATAACTTCTAGCATAAAGCTCCGTTTGAGCTCCATAATATATGGTTGAAAAGGTATTCCAAAGATTTACAATTTTTAAGTTCAGAGTTTTCTCAAATTCCGAATGTAAGTATCCGTAAACTGGCCATAAGTACAGATTGTCTCTAACTTAGACGAATTTAGAAGGCCTTAAAAACTTCATTTTTTTGTTTGACTTCAAAACAACTACCTTCCACCCGAATTCATCAAAAATGGATTCATACAAATAAAATATCATCTTAACACTAGGATTTTACACATTCACACCTAGTTCAAGTTTACGGGGCGTTACAATCGTTTGACCAAGTCAGCTCATTTCATTCTTGTTCAGACGATTTATACTTCTGAGAAGCTGGGTAAGATCTATATCCGTGAGATCCTTCATGTGCATGGAGTGCCCGTTTATATTATTTCTGATAGAGGGACTCATTTCACCTCTTACTTCTGCAAGTATTTGCAAAAGGAATTGGGTACCCCGCTTAAGTTGAGCACAACATTTCATCCCTAGACTGATAGTCAGTCTAAGCATACTATCCAATTTTTGGAGGATATGTTGAGAGCATGTGTGATAAATTTTGGTTATCATTGGGACCAATTCTTGACTTTGGCTGAGTTTGCTTATAATAACAGTTATCATTCGAGTATTGGGATGGCTCTGTTTGAGGCCTTGTATGGTAGAAATGTCGATCTTCCATTGGATAGTATGATTCTCTTGAGGTGAGGACTTGGGGTATGAACTTTCTTAGAGATTCATTGGACAAAGTGAAGATTATTCCGGCGAGGCTTCTCATAGCCCAGAGTCGGCAAAAGAGCTACGCGGATCGGAGAGTTAGTGATTTAGTGTTTATGGTGGGTGATCGGTTCTTGCTTATGGTTTAACCCATGAAAGGTGTAATAAGGTTTGGAAAGAGAGGAAATTTGAGTCTCTGTTACATTTACTTTTGATATTATTTAGTGAGTTGGAGATATTGCGTATGAGTTAGCACAACCTTCTCGCTTGTCGAGTGTTCATCCGATGTTTCATGTTTCTATGCTCAAGAAGTATGTTTCAGATGGTTCTCATGTGATTAGATGGGATTTAGTGATGCTTGATCAGAATTTGTCTTATGAGGAGAAGACGATTGCTATGTTGGACCGTCAGATTCGCAAGTTGAGATCCTAAGAAATTGCTTCCGTGAAGGTTCAGTGGAGAGGTCGTCTGATGAAAGAGATTACTTGGGAGACTGAGTTGGATATGAGGGCGAGGTACCCTCAGCTTTTTGGTGCCCCAGGTACCTCTTTTCTCTTTTCTTGTCTTTGATGCTTGAGGATGAACATGTGTTTTAGTGGTGGATAATGTAACGACCCGTTAAGTCATTTTGGTGGCTTTTGTGTTTGGCCTATTTTGCCCTTGTGAGACCCCCCCCCCCCCTGCTTGTTTTCGATATTTTCTAAGTCGAGTAATCTTTAAGGGTTAGTTTGACTTTAGGCATCTTCAGGGGTAATTTCGTCTTTTGGGATTTTGTCTGTTCCATTAGCTTCGAAATGTCGAATATAAGTCATTTAAGTGTTTGGTTCAGTTCCCGAGGGTCTTGAGGGCATTTTGTTCATTTGGTTGGAAAGTTAGATTTTGCCCATTCAGAGTTGACTTTGTCAACGAGACCTCTTTGGAGAATTTCAAGTGTACGGATGAGTTCGTAGCACGTTTTTACATGCGTCTGCATATTTTCCAGGAGCGTCTCGGGATTTCGGGTTAAGAGAGCCAAAAATAAGATTTTGCTGGTTCTGGTGTAGCCACAGGTGCGCAATAGCTCTTGCCTTGGCGGATATGCTCCAGTGAGTGGAGGCTCGCAGGAGAGAGGTCCTGAGATTTTGCCATGATTCGCCTTGCGATGACTGGTCCGCAGGTTCGTGTCCGCAGCAGCAAGCTTGGCTCCTCCACTGCGGAGTTGAGTTATTTTAGAGGAGTTCGTCGGGGAAAGGATTTGTTCCCCGGTGCGTGTTCGCTAGGGAGACCTTAAGTTACCATGTGCGTGAATCACTTCACAGAATGTGAGTCTTATTGTGCTCTTTGCTTAGAAACCTCATTCGAAAACCTTAAGTTAAGAGAGCTATTTTGGTGTAGAATTGAAGGCAATTCAAGGAGAAATCATTGGATAAGTATCCTAACGTATTTTTATGATTATTTCCATAACTTAGAACCTTATTACATGCTTAGAATGGTGAAATTAAGGGATTTACGAAAGGGTTTTAGGAACCCAATTTGAGAGTTAGGATTTGATCAATTGAGCATGAATTCGCATATATTGGATGATTTTCGGAATATGTGTAGATATGAAATACAGAGATCATGATTCTAGGCTCAATTTAATATTTTCCCCTTTTGGGTTCGGAATCCTAATTTTAGGGCTTAGTTTGGGGGTTTTGGATTATGTAGAGATATGGGTATTGTTAGATTCGTGTTCTAACGTATATTACGTGTTTTACTATACTTTTTTTGTTTGGAGACTTCTCGGAATGGCAAGGGGCGTTGTGACTCGAGACTCGACTTTCCGGGCATATTGAGACCTCAAACTCTTTCTTAAATGTGCGTGTTGGCTGAAATGAACCTAATAATGGGGTAATTGGGTGAATTAAGGGGGTTCCGATACTTGTGAGGTGACGAGCACTAGTATCAGATACCGGTCATCATGTTATGGGTACTTGTGTAGTTTCAATTGTATAGTTGATCTGAATGCCATGTTTGGGTACTAACTGATAGAATAGTACGATCCTTTGGACTTGTGATTGGGGTCCGATGCCCATACTTTATGTCTCTTATCTTGATTTTTAGCTTGTCTTGTCTGTTTGTATGCATATCACTCATACATATATCCTCATTGAAATAAAAAGAAGTAAAAAGGTGAAGTCTTTATGGTGTTATGAACATAAGAATGGATTCCATGCTTTTATACTTGTTTTTGATAAGATACATGCCATATTCATGCTTTACATGTATTCATGCATACGATTTAAGGATATGATTATGAGTCTGATGGGATCTTGTTTCGGATGAGTTATGATGTTGGCACATTATATTGGCACTTGAGCCCGGTTGGCTATGAGATAGGTTATTGAGATATGATATAATTGAGGCCGTGATCCGAGGAAACTACTGGAGCGGTGATATAAGGGCCACATGAGCCCCCCGTGGGTCACGATTCGTTGATATTAGAACATGTGTATATTGGAAAGTGGAAACTAAGGCCTTGCATTGGATTGCAAATCATTCATCCATTTCCTATTGTTTGTTATTGTTGGTACTTGTTGGCCTTTTCTTGGAAATCTATTTGTTACGTGGATTTAGTTGTTATAATGCTTTTATGGTATTTTGCCTAATCTCGGACAGGTGTGGTTGTAACATCCAAGACCAACCCTCGTCTCCGTTCTAGAAAGGGTCGGTCAAAGATGCATGCTGAGTGCTCATTGTGTATTGTATTCACGCTACACTTGCTGCACCTTTTGTTTTGTGCAGCCTTGATTCCCATCACTAGTCGAGGCTGCAACTATCAAGTCCTCCGTTAAGCTGCTTTCTGAGATTTGGGGTGAGCTCAATGGCTTCTGGAGGGCTTCAAATCTTTCCTTATCCTTATTTTTCTATCTTTTCCATTTCTTAGATAGTTTATGATGTACTAGACTCTTATTACTCTTAGTTGGTCCTTGTATTATGGTGACATCTGATTTTGGGGATTTATTGCAATAACTACTTTGTATTTTAATTGAGATTTCTTAAGACTTATGAAATGACTTGTATGCTTTATTTTCAGCACTTAGATTTCATTTTAATGATGGTTGTAAGCCATGGTACGCTCAGCTTGCCCATCAGTCTGTGGGTGAAATGTTGTGCTAAGACTCACCTGAGTCCCCAAACCTTCTTGGAAAGTTTTCCAGAAATTGGTTGTAAATATAGTCCCTCTATCAGAGATAATAGATACGGGAACACTGTGAAGTCACACTATCTCTTTAACATAAAGTTTTGCATAATCTTCTGCTACATATGTAGTTCTGACTGGTAAGAAATGAGCTGACTTCGTGAGTCTGTCCACAATCACCCATATAGAATCATACTTATGTCGAGAACGAGGTAAGCCTACAATGAATTCTATGTTAATTACTTCCCATTTCCAAGTTGGAATCTCTATAGCTTGTAACAATCTGCCGGGCTTTTGGTGCTCAATTTTCACTTGCTGGCAATTGGGACATTGGGCCAAAAACTCCGTTATATCTTTCTTCATCCTATTCCACCAATATATAGATTTAAGATCATGATACATTTTCATTGCTCCAGGGTGACCAGAATAACGGGAACAATGGGCTTCTCCCAATATTTGGTAGCGTAATCGTGCAACATCCAGACACACAACCTGCCTCGATATCGGAGAACTCCATCTCCAGTAATCTCAGAGGATGACTTCCTCTTCCGAGGAAGTGTACTCCTGTAATGAATTAGCATGGGATCCTCGTATTGACACTCTTTCACTTCAACTACTAGCGACGAGACTGCTGAATTCTGAATGGTGGTTCCCATATCTCCCGAGTCCATTACCCGGACTCCTAGGCTAGCTAACTACTGGAGCTCACGAGCTAACTCTCTTTTCTTTGGCTGAACATCACATAAACTTCCCATGGATCTACGGCTAAGAGCATCAGCAACAACGTTCGCTTTCCCGGGATGATATAGGATGTTAACATCATAATCTTTCAGCAACTCCAACCATTGCCTTTGCCGCAAATTCAATTCCTTCTGCTTGAAAATATACTGGAAGCTCTTATGATCTGTATAAATATCAACATGGACGCCATACAAATAATGTCTCCACATCTTCAATGCATGAATCACTGTAGCCAATTCAAGATCATGGGTTAGATAATTCTTCTCATGTTTGCGCAACTACATTGAGGCGTAGACAATCACCTTACCATGCTGCATCAATACACATCCTAATCCAATGCTCGAAGCATCACAATAGAAAACATAGCCTTCTGGTCCTTCTAGAAGTGTCGGGACTGGGGCAGAAGTTAATCTATTCTTTAGATTTTGAAACTACGTCCACAAGCATCTGTCCATTGGAATTTAGCTGATTTCTAAGTCAACTTCGTGAGTGGTGCAGAACTAGAAGAAAACCCTTCTACAAACCTTTTGTAGTAACCTGCTAGGCCCAGAAAACTAGGAACCTCCGTTGGTGTTGTAGGCCTTGGCCATGTCTTCACAGCCTCAATTTTCTGGGTGTCTACTCAAATGCCATCGGCTGAAATAATATGCCCCAAGAAGGTCATCGAATTCAATGAAAACTCGCACTTCAAAAATTTTGCAAATACCTCTCGAGTCTAGAGAATCTTAAGGACGGTACACAAATGATCCGCATGTTCTGCTTTGGATCGAGATTATACCAAGATATCATCAATGAACACGATCACAAATAAATCTAGGAAAGGCCTGAACACATTGTTCATTAAATCCTTGAATTCTGCCAGTGCATTAGTTAGCCCAAACGACATTACCCGGAACTCTAAATGGCCGTATCTGGTTCTGAAGGCTTTCTTAGGAATATCTTTCTCCTTCACTCTCACCTGATGATACCTGAATCTCAAATCTATTTTTGAGAACCACTTGGCACCCTGCAATTGATCGAATAAATCATCAATCCTCGGGAGTGGATACTTATTCTTAATCGTCACCTTATTCAGTTGCCTATGGTCAATACACATCCGTAAGGAGTCATCCTTCTTCCTCACAAACAACACGGGTGCTCCCCATGGGAAAGAACTAGGCCTAATAAAACCTTTCTCAAGCAAGTCCTTCAATTGCTCGTTCAACTTTTTTAACTCTGCGGGAGCCATCCTATAAGGAGGAATAGATATGGGTTTAGTATCCGGTAGCACATTAATAGCAAAGTCAATCTCCCGCTCTGGGGTAAGGCCTGGAAGCTCATTCGGGAATATATCCAGAAACTCATTCACCACAGGACCCGACTGAAGAGTTGGGGATTCGACTTCTACATCTTGAACCCGAACTATATGGTAAATACAACCTTTAGCAATCATTTTTCTTGCCTTGAGATAGGAATTAAACCTACCTCTCAGAGATGCTGTATTTCCCTTCCATTCCAAAACTGGTTCTCCCGAAAACTGAAAGCGAACTACCTTCGTTCTACAATTGACATTAGCATAGGAAGAAGCCAACCAATCCATGCCCATAATAACATCAAAGTCCACCATTTTTAACTCATGTAAATCAACCATAGTATGGTGGTCACAAATCACAACCACACAATTTTTATATACTCAGCTAACTATTACCGGTTCACCAACGGGTGTCAACACCTCGAAAAGTGTGATTGACTCTGGTTTGACCCCAAACCGACCCGAAATATATGGAGTAACATATGAAAGTGTGGAACCGGGATCTATCAAAGCATATACATCATGAGAAAGTACCGACAATATACCTATAACAACATTTGGGGAGGACTCAAGATCCTGGCGTCTGGCCAAAGCATAAATACGGTACTGGGGACCACTAGAACTGCGAGCTCCTCCTCTACCTCTACCGCAGCTGACCAACGCCTGTGAAACTTACCTCAGAGGGCGTATAGATGATGAAAACCCGGTTACTGACCCTGAAGGCTAGATCCGACCCCTACCACCAATCGAGGGGCAATCACACATGATATGGCCTAGCCGACCGCATACATAGCAAACATCTGAACCTAGTCAACACTGGCCCTAATGTAGCTTCCCGCACTGGGAACATCGTGGCACGGGTGGCTTTGCCTGACCCGAATCGCCTTTGAAATGAGAACCTGAAGCCCTAAAACGCTGACTCGACCCAGAGTGAGTAGATCTATCAAATCTCTGACCCGCAAACTGTGGAGGCGCACTAGTCATAGAATAGCCTGAATGCCTAGAAAACTGTTGTATTTTCCCTCCCCTGAATTCACTAATCGGACCCAAAGATCTAGCCCTCTTGCTATACCCTCTATCATGCTCACGCTCACTTCTTTGTTGTTGTTGGCTTGCCACTAAATTTTAGGCATGGGCTTGAATGAGTGAAATATCCTTGTTGTCCTGAACGGACGCGGTCAAGCATTTATCCATCAAATGTGGCCCCAAGCCACTTACAAATCGGTGTACTCGATCACCCAAATCCGCTACCATGGCCGGAGCATACCTAGCCAAAGAATTGAAGCGGAGACTATACTCTAAAGCACTCATGCTTGCTTGCTTAAGGTTTAAAAACTTATTGGCTCTAGCCCGCCGAACCTCTAGAGGCATGTAATGTCGGAGGAAGGCATCAACAAATTCTTGCCATACCGGGGGAGGTGCATTCACTCCCCTTGAAGCCATCCAAACTGTATACCAATGAACCGCGACATCCCGCAATCTATAGGATGCTAACTCTACCGATTCAATGTCTGAAGCATGCATTAACCGAAGTGTCCTCAACATCCCATCAATAAAGCTCTGAGGGTCCTCATCCGACTTTGACCTGAAGAATTCCAGTGGGTTTAAGCAAATAAAATCACGGGCTTTTGAACTAACAGCCCTATCACCTTGACCTGTACCTTGCCGCTGGGTCTGAGCAGCAACCAACTGAGTAAGTTAATAAATGGCCCAAAGCATCTAGTGGAGGAGCTGGGGCTGAGGCTCCTTCATGCTCCTCTGAAGTGAGTAACGAGTGGAAAGATCTAGAAAAAACCTTATTCTGGGATTCATCCCCCACTATAACTGGTGGTGGTATTCCTTTAGCCCGCTTTTACATCACTGTCTTGCCCTTTTGGGCTGCCGTAGCTTTCCTCTTTACGGGTATTTCTAAAATACATAGTACACAATTAAGGAAAGAGGAATCCTTATATTATGGCTCTATCGCAAGATCTTATAAAGAAAGAAGGTCATTCATTCCTAAAAATCCCGCAGCCTCCTGTTTATAAGTGTGGCGTGCAACACACCCATAAACAAGATTCTACTGGACACGGCTCGTGGACACACCCTAGAATAGAACAGCTCTAATACCACTTTTGTCACAACCCAGCCGGAGGGCCATGGAGAGCACCCGGTGCTAACCCACCCGAGCACCTCTTATCTTACATTCATATTCACATCTAGGTGAGCCACATGGCCTACGCATGATTTCTATACATCAATAATACTAATCTCATTGGGCAATTACACATTTATATCATCGTCAACAACTATGCCCATATCCATATATACAAGCTGACGAGGCTAACAAAATCATATAAAAAATATGAGTCGACAAGGCTAAAAGACATCTAATTATACACAACTGTCTACGAACCTCTGAAGAGAGTATGTAACATCATATAGACGGGATAGGACCCCGCCATGACCATATGTATGTACATAAAAGAATAATACCAACAGCTGCAGCTCCGGATCAAATGGAGCTCCCCTATGCAGTCCCTGAACAAATAATCTATGGATCAAGTCTGTCTCCCTCTCCACCTGCGGGCATGACGCAACATCCACAAATAGAAAGACGTCAGTATGAATAATGTACTGAGTATGTAAAGCATAATCAATAACATAAGGGAGGCACGGGAAATAACATAAGATAGAAAAGTCATGGAATGAAAGAGCCATGTATACCTCTAGTGACGTTCATCATATTTACTTACCCTCTTTCTTATAGGAAACTTCCATTTCATAGATTTATACATTTAGAAGTATCATACCCGACCATAGAGGTTCGATTTCTTGCATACCTAACCATAATAAGGTTCGGTGTTATACATACCTGGCCCTACCAAGGCTCAGTGTCATCCGTACCCAACTGCAGTGGTGTGCGCGCGATAGGTATCATACCTGGCCATATAAGCACGGTGTTACATAATAGCCATATATATTTATCCCTGTATACATAAGAGTCCATAAGTATTATCAATATCATCATCATCATCGTTTTCGGTACGTCTTTCCTTAGAGGATCAACTATCATATAATGGAGGTAATAGCATCGTAAAAATATCGAGAATCATGAGCTTTAGTAATTCTAGGGATGGAGTCATTTATAAGACATTTTGGAACCCATGAGAAGGTATATAGCAAAGGAATCATTCCTTAATGAAAGAAGGGTTAGCCTTACATACCTCGTCGTCTTCTTAACTACTTAACGTTCACCGTCAAGCTTGAGAAATCTATATTTAGAAGGATTCATACCATGGTTAAGCCTTAATGATACTCTTAAATGCAAACTAGAATAATTCATGATCTAATGAAAATTGGGCCGCATTTTCCCTATTTCGTCAACTTCCACCATATTACAAAACAACTCCCAAATACCCATAATATCATAATCAAGTACTCATACTCCATTAAGTCTTCAAAATTCATTCTCATGTTTAACTTATACTAACAACTTAACACCAACCCATTTCACAATTTCATGCAACCCTTCCTCATCACCATTACTACCGTCCATAATCTTGTTATACCCATATAATACTAAGAATCATGACTCAAGTTAGGTTACTACTCAAAAACATCATAAAAGCTACATTTAGATCTCCTTTTCTACTTTCTTCTTCTATCCAAGTTGTTCAACAACTAAGCATTCTTAATATCATGAAATAACCATAAAAACTAACCTTTTATATCATAAGAATGAGCTTTGGAGCAGCTATCAACTTATGTAAAAACCCTAGCTTCAATACCCAAGAATTTCTTGTAGTCTACTAACCCTAGCAAGACTTCTAACACATGGGTATCTTGATTCTTGCCATTTGATCTTTGTTTTCTCTTGGTTTGGAGTGGAATATGCTTGGAAAAGGGTTTTGGAGCTCTCATGACTTTTGGAAATGTGAGAAATTAAATAAAAGAACAAGGGTCATCTATTTATACAAAAATAAAAAATCTGTCTGATGGACCACTTATACAGTTCGTATAAGTGGACCGTATAATACCACCATGAAATTACCCCTCTTTGTAAGGGTCATGTTATACAAACCCCTTTATACGGACCGTATAAAATTATATGGACCGTATAAGTGGTCGTAAAACTCACAGTTATCCGAAACTTTCTCTCATTGTTCGTTGACTTCCAATCCTTGTGGAACCTTCTTGGCACTTATGTAACACTTCATTAACCATACAATATGCCCTATAGCAGCCCCTCAATACATTACTAAATAAATGTTAGCTCAATTATAACGAAAAACTTTCCGAACACGACTTACATTTCACTTCCTTCAACAAGCTCAATTTCACATATGCATATGACTTCAAAATCTTATAGTATGTATTTTAAGCCATCTAATACTTTCCTTAGTCTCGTATAGACTTCTTATTCACCTAAAGCTCACGTTAGCCTACTCACAAGGCAACAACTTCAAAATTTCCGAGATGTAACAGAAGCGTCTCCAAATAAACAAACTCTATAAAATATGAATTCTATGTAAGAAGCCACGAATAATGATACCTATATTGGCTACATTCTATTCGGGTCAAATTCCAACCCTTAATTTAGGAAAAACGGGCCTCAAGGGTAAAACGAAAATTTTATGACCAAAATACCAAATTCAATACTAAAAGGTCAAAACCCATTACTTTAATCATATGAATACTCAATTAATTCTCAAAATCATCATTTATATGAAAACCCCCAAATTTGGGTCTAAGAACCCTAACTTTAATCCCACAATTTTACCTCATAAAATGGAAGAAACATACTTATATAGTTTCTAATCATGAAATTCATGTTCAATGAAGCTAACCCAACCAATAATACAAGATTTCAAAGCCAAGGTTAGGAAGAAAACCCACAAAACCCTTCTTTTAATGTTAAGCTTTTATGGAAAATTATGAATCTAACTAATTCATCACAACGTTTCCAAGCATATTTAACATTAATCTTACTATTTATGAAGACTCTGGGCAGCCAAATTGATTTTAGAACCCAACTCAAGAAACCCATTTAAAAACCCATTAGATTCTAGGTGATTCTAAGGATTCTATGGTTAGAATAAGGATTAAGAGATGAAGCTAAATGATTATGGAGCCATGAACCTTACCTTAGTGGAGAAATAGGTAGAAAACCCTTCAGTTCGCCTCTCTCTAGCCCTTAGAACGAAATAAGAATAGTGACTAAATGTCTAGGGTTTTTACAAATATAAGGCACACTGGTACAGTTCTGCCACTCCAGCGGCAATGATACCGCCCCAGCGGTACGCAAACCGCTACGGTGGTCCTACACAAGATTGCACTACGCCGCTGCAGCAGTTACCTCACCGCCCCAGCGATGCCTCCACAGTGGTGCTCGTGCCATTGTGGCGGACACCAGTAACCAGAAAATAGTTTAACTTTCACGAATTCACCTCTGAAATTCGATTATCATCCGAGACCCAAAACACACAAACAAATATGCAGATATACATAAAAATCCGCGACCTTAGGTTTCCCAAATAAGGTCTCGTCGTCTACATCAACTCTAAGTCAAACGATTTTGCTTAAATTGATATTTTCTAAAAGATGCTCTAAAACTCAAAATGACGCCTTGGGAACCATGAAAACCATCTCCTCGAGTCAAAACAGCTCTAACAAGACTCAGGAACGGGTCAGTGAGGTTAAAAACGGAAGAATCCCGGTAACAACAAAACGGGTCGTTACAAGAGTAGTGACTTAAATTTGTAAATTAATTTAACAAAAGAAAAAACTTCCAAATGATTATCTTAAAAGAAAGAGTTGGGAGTCATTGAATCCACTTAGTGTATATATGACAATAAAACCTTTTTTTAGTAATTTCCACAAAATTGTAGAAATAGTTCCTAGACATGATTTGTGTTATGACGAATAAAGACTTCTTGCGATTAGTCCTTGAATCACTAAAATTATTTGAAACAATCCCTCAGCGAGAATTAGAATTGAAAGAAATAAAATAGAGATCCCTCAAATCAATAAACTTATTCGAGACTGTCCTTCCGTGAGAATTAGGATGGAAAGAAATAAGATAAAGATTTAAACCTAAGAACTAACTTGAAATAACCCCTTCGTGAAAATAAGGAATAAAAGAAGCAAGTTCAAAGATTTGGAATAATAGATGAATAAAAATTGTTATTACATAAATATTTTATGCGATTATTATAGTATATTAATTTCCTTCCATTTTAAAAGTGCAAATTAATAAAACTATAATCATAACACAAAATATACTAAGTACCGATAATGATTAATAGAATACATCATTCCAACACAAAGTATGGCACTTAAATAATATCAAGATAAGGAATAACTAAAATAAGATAATACAACATTATACCAAGTTTCTTCAACTATCCCAACAAAAAGATATTACTCCATTATGGAGTTAGAAAAGAGAAAATATGAATTTAAGAAACTAGAAATATTGAAAGACTTGGAGAAATATTTTTACTACAAAGGAAAGAAAAGAGAAATAGACCAAGATTAACACTTTGTCTTGTAAATTATTAGATGACTTGTAAGCAAGTGATGCTTCTATTTATAGGAAAATGTAGTGTCTCCCCCTACAAATGCATTCCTTGAAGTAGTGCTCACGTCTGTGACCTTTATAACTCCTTTCTTGATGGTAAGACTTGACGGTTGACAGTATGACAACGGTAGTCGCACCCGTGAATTGCCAACTTCTTTCTTGACGCCAACACTTGACGGGTGTGAGTATAAAAATGGTGGTCACATCCGTGGATTTTACAACTTCTTTCTTGATGCCAACACTTGACAAGTGTGAGTATGAATGAGGTGGTCACACCAGCGGATTTTACAACTTCTTTCTTGATGCCAACACTTGACGGGTGTGAGTATGAAAGTGGTGGTCACACCCTTGGATTTTGCAACTTCCCCCAATGTTGTCTTTTGTAATTCCCACATGTAAAACCCCACGGTTGTGATTTACGAATTTGTGGTTGTATCTATTGAATTATTTGCTTACTTCTTTGACAATTTGTTTCTTCTCTATTCTTCTAGAGTATTCTTCTTCCTGCAGAATTTGTCAAAAAATATGCAAGAATAGGGTATACTTATTCATGTTTTATTTAAAAACTTAGTTTTATATACAATATATCATGAATAATTTATATCCATCAACTCTACCCCTAGCTGACTGAGAATCGCCCCTACCAGACTAATGACCACCCCTGCTAGGCTGTGAACCTCCTCTACGATAGTACCCACCCCTTGTAGTTGGCGGTGCTGGAGGCCTAGGTACCTGATCCCAAGAACCCTATTGGGCTCCACTGTTACACCTCGTAAATTTTTCGTGAGCCAAAAATGAATAGACCAACGAAGGGCATCAGTGTGCGATGTTTTACTAAGTAGGGAATGACTATTTATGAACTTTGGAAATAAGAAAGTTGCAGAATTTCATTTCAGCCCAGTGGTCGTAAAATGGAATACGACCCGTAAAGTGATTTACGGACCGTAAAATGCCATCGTCCTTCAACATTCCAAAAATTTCAGCTTTCTGCCAAATGTTTAATGGTAAAATACAACTCAGAATATGGACCGTAAATTGAAATACGGCCCGTAAACTGTGATCGTAAACCACCATGACCTACAGCAAACCATTCTGTTTCTGATATGCTTAAATACGATCGTGGAGGATGGACCATAAAACAGTATACGGCCCGTAAACTGGGTTTACGGCCACTGTACACCCCGACTTCTGTTCATTAAAAAGCAGATTTTGAGTTATTAAAAAGGGACCCTAAGCTCATTTTATTTCATTTCTCACCTACACGGTTCAAGAACTCTCTAGAGTACTCCAAAACACTTCATCCATAAGAATTTAAGAGAATCAAAGGGAGATTAAGATCAATAACATTAAATCCATGAAACAAAGTGTGTGAAACTCAAGTGAAGTTCATCCAAACCAAGAAGTTCCAAAAAAACGAGTGAAGTAGGGTTTGGTGCTAGAGGAGTAATTCCACTCAAGACTCGTTCAACCATCATCTAAGGTAAGTTTCATGACTTTATCATGTTTTTAAGGTATTGGAAGGTTAAGATACCCGAGTTGTAGAAAAGCATAGCAAATGGGTCATAAATGAGTGAATAGTGCCATGAGTGAATGGTAATAGAATTGAATCATGAAAGTTAGTGTGTTGTGAGTATGAATACGTTATAAATGACATGTAAACCACAAGATAAATGTGATACATGAGAAAATACGATAGTCAACCCAAAACCATAAATGTGGGAAAAATGAAGAGAAATGGTGGAATGCGGTTAATGCATGTAAATGATGATTGTTGAATTCAACATTGTGGGTATCATTGTGAGCGTTTGGGAGTTGACATAGAATATGGGAGAAGTGGTACAAACAAAGGGAGTGTTGTCCAATTTTCCCTAGAGTTAGTAACGCGTTCTTATAGTCGATTAATTAACGTAAATGCGAATTCTCTTTTGAAGGTAGAGACGCGATATCGAAGGAGAACAAGCGAGCGATAGTTTAGTTAAACGTCAAAGGTATGTGAGGCTAGTCCCTTCTTTCTAATGGCATGAATCCTATAGCGTAACTTGTTTCTTATCCATGAGCCTATGTCTATAATTCGCTACACAAGGTAATGAGTTAAAGTATAGAAAGTCTAATGATGTTATTTATCGCTTACACTCACCTTATATGCTAATTCCTTCAAGGTGCGGCAGAATGTCCATGATTGTTCCATAATGAAATCGGGGGATCACGACCTTACGTCACCCCGATAGAGTATGTATTATGATAAGTTAAGCCTATTGTGATGAGCATATGATGATATTACTATTACACTGCGCCTATTTGGCCGGGCAGTCACCGCCAAGGCGGGCAGCTATGCGATACACCATGGCCAGATGGCATGGGCAGACACCACTAGTGGGCGGCATGAGATGTTACCCCGGACGCGGGAGGCCTGGACGCGGGCTCATGTTATGATTATCACACCGATCCTATATGGACGGGCAGTTTATACATGATGCACATATGATATGATATGATGATGAGCATGAGTAAGACAACATGATTTGTTTTCTTATACTTGGCAGTTAGATTCTGATGTTCCATATGAGTATCTTCTCTATATCATTGTCTTACTTCATTGTTTATGCCTCTCATACTCAGTAAAATATTCGTACTGACGTCCGTTTTCTTTGGACGATGTGTTCATGCCCACAGGTAGACAGCGAGGAGAGCTCGATCCAGATCCGTTGTAGCTGTCAGCTGATTGGAAGCCCTCCATTGTCCCAGAGGTGCTTATGACTATTCTTTTGTGTGTATATATATATAGCCTTGTAAATGTATTTTTAGGCACAACGAGGTCTTGTCCCGTCCCTATGTTCAGTACTCCAGCAGAGGCTCGTAGATACGCAGTGCGGGTTAGATGGTCTCACGAGATCACTGTTGTATATCTATACATATATATATTATTTTATTTTGCTAGCGCAAGGGCATATATGCATGAAAGTATTTTATGTTTCCATATGAGACATGATTTGTTTCCTACGCTATGAGTATAAAGATGATAAAAAGGGTATAAAATGAGCGATAGAACGAGCAGTGCTCGGTGGTTAGCCCCGGGTACCCGTCGCGGCCCCTAGCGGGGTCGTGACATCTACCCTGTCTAAGCCTGGGGCACTACCTCTTGAAATGCCCTGGGTTACCACACGCTAAATGCACAATACCAAGCATGGGCTGCTGAACAGATACGAAAGAGCGTGAATGACCTCTACAGTCTGAATACCGTGGATGAGAATCTCAAGATACCTGCCTAGAACTAAAATCACTAGACCTAGAAAAATCACGCGTTGAAGTCTAAAGTGCAGACTGAACGGGGCTATTGGTCTGATAATGATGACCTCAGCCATAGTGTCCCCGCTCCTAGAGAAGGAACCATTGAAATAGCTAAATCTGCGAATCCTATTTTCCTCACCCTTACCCTGAGCCTGCTACCTCACTGACTTGACCTCCTTGGCGTGACCCACCACTTCCTGAAACGAAGCACAAAAGCTACCACCTGCAAGGTCGCAATTTGAAGCAGAAGGATCAACCTCTTCACAACACGCTTCACTCGCTCTGCCTCAGTAGGGAGTAGCAATACAACATAATGGGCTAGAGCGTAAAATTGGGACTTATACTCCGCAAAGGATAACCCTCTCTACTCTAAGTCATCGAACTCATCCCTCCTCTTGTCTCTTAAGATACGAGGAATGTACTTCTCCAGAAATACCTGGTAGAATCGAGTCCAAGTTAAAGGATACAACCCAGTTGGTAGGCACTAAATGTAAGACCTCAACCACTGTTTAGCATCCCCTATCAACTGGAAAAAAAAAACATAATAAACTTCATGCAACTCTAACACACCCAACTTATGGAGACTCTTATGACAACTGACGATGAAATCATATGCATCCTCCTCGGGAGTACTATAGAAATAGGGAGGCTTCACCCAGGTGAAATGATCAAATATCTTCTGGTTATCTCATGTCATAACTGATCTAGTGAATGCACGAGGAGCAAAATCAGGTGTTGGTATCTCATCAATACGAGGAGCCACAACGGCAGCAGGCTGTATCCACGGAGTCCTAAACTGACCAGGTGACTGGCCCCTGAACCTCGTTTATGACCCATCTAGTGTAGCCTAGAATGCACCGCTTAGGTCAAACCCTCAAATAGGCTCAAAATATGCACCATGGCATACTGTAGCACTTGTGTAGCAATGACCTCCGGAGTTGCCTTGGCAGGTCTTTGCCTTTCCTCCTCCATAGGCTCGCCCTCGTGCTCAATCAGATACTCAAACTCTAACTCAGGAGACAGCTAACTAGCATGGGTTTTACCCGTCACTGGTGCCCAACCTCTTGGCGGTGCTTCTCCATAGGGTCTACCCTTACCACGGCCCCTACCGCGGCCCCTGCCAGGTGTCACACTTTAGCAGCAAATGTTGGTGCCTGGTCTCTCACCACATCCGTGCATGTCCTCATCGTCTGTGAGAGAATAGAATATGAGGTCAGATATTTAGCTGGAACGAAGTAGTACGAAAGGAATGAAAGATTGGAAATTTCTTAAATGTCGTATTACCTCTCGAGGATGGGTACGGACATTTACGTACTAATCTGCAAACCTCTACTAGACATTGCTCTTATACTCATAAGACTAGTGAACCTAAGGCTCAGATACTAATTTGTCATGACCCAAGCTTAAGAGCCATGATTGCACCTACACTGTCCCACCAATAGGCAAAAAATTCCCAAAAGACTTGAAAACATATGATAAATAACAAAAGAGCAAAACAACCCACCAAAATCTGGTTTATTAGTACAAGAGCACTAGAGATGTCTGATAGAAGTCCTGTTGGATGAAATGCAAATATCTATAGATACAACTAGAGATAAATAAGGAAGAGATTTCCAAGGGCCATGAGTCAACTCTATAGCTCACCCAGAATGCTTCGAACACATTGCCTTGGGATCAGTCATGAGGTCTTGAGCTGGAACAGGGAGCGGTATCTGCACATCAGAAAAAGAGTGCAAAAGTGTAGTATGAGTACAACACTAGTACCCTTGAGGTATCATAGGCCGACATAGATAGGAACACGTATAAAGCATATAAATACTAAAGAAAGTATCAAGTGTGAATATAGAAGTACAGTAACTTAATCATTACCATTCAACATCTTTCCATGAATTCAGTGAGAAATCAAATAAATCCGTTAAGCACATATCACATAGAGCAATGAAGAAGTACACGAATGATAAGAATAAAATGCAATGCCTTGGACAATAATACCTAGTGCACACATGCTATAGGCCATGCTATATAGTCATTACCCATGGGGGGATCGGCGAGGTCATATACTTGTCACTGTATTGCCCAAGGTCCCTTTTCCTTCGGACTGTGACCCCTCATTATACTGCCCGACTTTACTGCAAAATTATGAGACATTCACTGAACTGTCCGGCTGAACCGCTGGACTGTGAGAACAATATCCTTACCTTTTTTTCGCTTCAAATACTATCTCGGCTTCCACTAGTCAACAGAGCTTATTCAATGCACATATAAATAAGAAATGAGCATAAGAATTATCAAGTTAGTTTCATATGCCAACCTATAAAATAGATTCATTTCCTTTAACATTCACATGAGATATGGAGCGATGAGGTAATCAATTCAATCGAGCAAGTATAAGATAGGTAACGGCTATCATAGCCCACATAATCCAAAATCATACCAAACCAGTGGATTTATAATCACAACCATGCCCAAAGGCCTAATATGCTTTCCCTATCATCCTAACTACCAAATAATATACACCAGTACCCACCCAAGTGCTCATCGGAATCACTAAGGTGGTACCCCCATCATGCCTGATACTCTTTCAGAATATTTATCTTAAATACACACTCCCGTCAGAGTCTAAATGAGTAAACCGTAACCTACCTCAATGCTAAAAGGGGGACACGAACAATCAAACCTGAGCCTTCCCCTTTTGAAGTGCCTCAGAATGAGTAAAGTCTAACAAACAAGTAACACAGGAGTTCAAAGATAGCCATAAAGCCATAAAAGATATTCGGGTCGAAAGACAACCCCAAAACCCAATCCCCAAAGGTCAAAATGGTAATTATATCATGAAATTGAGTTCGACATGGTCAAATTAGTATTCTATGGAGTCATATGAATCGAACAACACCCATATTTCTATGCTTTAGTATGGAACCCAAAATGAACTCTAAATATTCAAACCCGAGCCCTAAGGGAAAACTGAAAATTGAACTTAAATTCGACATACCCGTAGTCTAATTAGTCATAATCCTAAATAACATGGAGTTCTATTCAGAAATGATCCTTCAATTTCATTAATTTCCCTTTAAACATATTTTATAGAAAAAGCATTATTCTACAATCTTAAACCATGGATAGATTTAAAAAATAATGCATAGAATCATGATTAAATACTTAGAAAGTGGTTAGAAACCTCCCCCCTCCCCCCACGAAGAATCTTGAACTTAGCACTTAATTTCTCTCAAAACAGAGCTCTAGAACTTGAGTTATGTGAAAATGGGGTTTAATCTCGATGTTGGGAAATAAATCACAGGTTCAGTTCATCCCTTCTTGGAGACTGGGTTTATGATTGCAGCCCTGACCCAGCCTAGCCCAGCCATTACGAACGTGAAAAAAGGCTCGCGAACGCGTGATCAAGCTTGACTAGGCCTAGCCCCAAATCCTTTTTTCACGAATGCGAGCCCTATGGTTCCCTATCTACGCGAACACGAGGCCTTCTTCACCAACAGGAATAAGGAACCAGATTCAGCTGAAACTATAAAATCTGATTTCTCCAATTCCCGATCCAACTCCCAAAACTCACCCGGAATCCCCCGGACACAAACCAAATATGCATTTCTATCATAAAACACGCTACGAACTAGCTCGCACACTCAGAATTTTGGAAAAAGGTCAACGTGTCCCAAAGTTGACTAAAGACAACTCCAAAACATTAAAACTTAACTTTCTAGCCAATGACCCAAATCACACCCGAACGCTTCGGGACGAGAACCAACTATCCTACCAAGTCAAAAATCACGTTTCAAACCTAACGAAACTATTAAAATTTGATTTTGGATGCATTTATCAAAAAGTCAACTATTGGTAAAGTTTTACCCAAAATCAAACTTAAAGAGTCAAAACTTAGGTTTCTCACTTCGATTCTAATTCGATGAACTTGATAACCATGCCACCCATCGTCGTACATCAAAAACACCAAACTAAAGCTAAGGGAGGGTCGTTAAGGGTAAAATTAGTAAATTTACCAAAACAACCTAACGGGCTGTTACAAGTATAGTTAGTGGGTTTAATGTTACCCATCATAAAAGATAGATCAAAGTTATTTCATATATTAGATATAAGTTTTGTTCGCTAGAAAGTAATTCGAACTCCCATTTTTCGATAACTTACAACCAGAAAACCACATTGAAACTGGTCACCAGCTCTAAAATCCCAAGCTCACTACTATCAAAACATCAACTAACCACATGTTCTTCAACGTTAAAAACACCACAAAATATCCTATTTCAACCCGACAAGTTTTTGATTCCACCCACCACCGAGCAAGCTGTTTTCAATGTAGAAAACCCATGTTCTAAAAAACGTTATCACATTTCCCTTTTTAGCCCTTTTCTTGATTTGGTTTTCGAAAATAAACCCTTTAAATCTTAATTTTTGCTTTCAATTTCAAAAGTTCTGAAATGGGTTGAACAAATAAAAACAAGTAGAAGAAAAGAGCTAAGAATGTTTGTTGTTCATTAGTAGAGAATGAAGAAAGAAAAATCGAAAATCTTTTAAAAACTGAATAAAATAAAAACAATTAAAAAATATTGTTATACACGTGTCAGGCGCATGTGTAACACTTTGGAATATTAATCCAGGATTGTTTGAGGAAGGGAGTATAAATTTTACTTTAGACTAGAACAGGGGTACATAAATGTTCGTAAAGTTAAAGTACTAAAGTGAGTTTTGCCGACAAGCGGGGGGGGGGGGGGGGCTTTTCACTAAATCATATTAAGACTACACTACAAAATAACACAAAAGAGGAAAAGTAAAAATAAATTGAGGAACATTTTCTATTAAAAACATAGTAAACTCTAATTTCATCAAAATCAAATAAAATAAGACCGCTCCATGAGGCCAAAACTTCAATATCATCGGGTAAAGTCATTTCACAATAAGTGGTGTAACATCCCGTAAATCTACATTAGGTGTGAATGTGAAAAAATTGGGGTTTAGAAGTCATCTTAGCTATATGGATCCTTTCAGGATGGGTACTGGTGTTAAATGATCTTTTCGGGGTTAAGCGAAATAAGGCGGTTCGATAGAAATCCTGAAATTCGTCTATGTCTGAGATAGTTTTCAGTTATGACCAGTTTAAGGGTATCTGCGTTGAGAATTTGGGAAAATTCAAAACATGAAAGTGTTAGGCATCTGAAATACCTTTCCAACCATATAAAGTGGGGCTCTAACTTAGCTACTTATAGGGATTTATGATCATTTTACTGAGCAAATATCGATTAACGAAAACATGTGTTGGGCGTGCGTCGCGGGCCTATCGTGCAAAATACAGCTGCAAACAAAATCATGTTCAGTCATTGGAGCCATGTCACGTGGCCAATGCGGATCCCATGATCAGGCGTAGCACCTGTGACGCGAGCTCAACTCGGAGCGGGGTATTTTTCTGGTTCCGAATTTTCTTTAAGTCGTACCTTGTTGTGTTATTTCCCACTTCATTCCAAAACAATATTTTTAAGGAAAGAATCCCAGAAAAGTCTCTCTAACCCTAAGGTGAGTTCTTACTGAATCTTAATCATCCCCACACCATATTCATCCCCTCTTGATAGAAAATAATCTCTCTAAAACCCTAAGTTCTTGAAATCTCAAGAAGAACAAGATAGGGGCCTGTGGATTTCGTCTAAGAGGTAATGTTTCTGAATTTTCCTAATATTAATAAAGTTTGGGTTAGAGTAGAAAATTCTACAAGGTTGGAATCTGTTGCTGATTCATGAAAGGGTTCAAGAACCCTTTTTTTAGGCTATAAGAAGCCCTAGTTTTTCGAATAAGGGTAGAAATCCCTAAAATTGGTTAAAGTTCTAATCTTTCTCATCTAAAATCATTGTAGTGTGATTGTTGAACATTGGTGATTCATTTTGGTAGATTCTTAGCAGGATTTGAGGTATGTCTCTTTTTTAACATACGTTTTCGAACGATTTTTATGAACTCTTTGGTTGTGGTTTGTGTGCATGAGGGACAAGCCCACATTAAAACTTGTGTGTACTATATTATATATACATATTCATGATTATTTTCCTCTCTAAATGATGATTGAAAATTTGAGATATAAAGTGTGGTATTCGAACTTGAATTTCCCCATAATGGATGTTTAAACTTGATAATTGAAAAGCTTGACTATCTCATGTGAATGCTCTATAATGGATTGTGTTGAAATTGAAACCTGTTTAAAGAAGTGAACCCGGTTTCGAAAATTGAAATAATTCGATGTACCCCTATAATGGCATAATGAACATAATCCTTAATGAATAATGTGATTATCATGATATGACTTGTGATTCAGCTTCCATGCCATGATTATAGTGATTCAACTCTTTTTCCATGACTTATTGTTATGTTCCGTGTTTTCGTATAATTGGAAATCGAGAAATAATTAAGACTTGTGTGTTATGAGGAAATATTTTGATTTTAGTGGATATGACTATGTTGGTTATGAAATTATTGGTGCTAAGACATTGGGGAAGGCCGAGGGTAAATTTGGAATTTCGGAAATTAGTTTCGGGAATTACAAAACGGGATTTCTAATGAATTGGGCCAAGAAAAAAATTGAACAAAAATTGAGGACCAAAGATATAGGGTGGCCGGCCATAAGGCATGGTCCAAGCCCATTTTTGCAAGTCATGTGTTATGCATGTGACTCTTAAATGTGGATATATATCAATGTTGCCTTAGGAATTATCAAGAAAAAATCACAATTCAACTTTGAGCTAAAAATAGCTCTCGGCCGAACCCAAGAAAAGGAAAAAAAAAAATCCCAAGCCTTTGATTCTAATCCAAAAATCTTGATTTTCACATATTTGTAGAGTACTCAAGACCCTCTTCAACGGGGTACAATTAGTTTGGCGAAAGGTGCGCGTTTGCGACAAGTCGGAAATTCAAGAAAAGGTAAGAATTTTGCTATTCTTTTGTTATGGAATTTGTATGAATGTGATAAGGATTGAGAATAGACGAGAATCCCGTAGTTTTGATGTGTGTAGAAAACCGTGGGTGTGTGTATATAGGATGTTATGGCCGTGTGCCTTAAGAAGGAGAAAGAAATGTGAATTGATCTTGTTTAGTTTGTTTAGTGCGTCGTTGTGACATTTATGACGTGAATGATCGTTTAATGAATTGAATTGGTGTTGGAAAATGATTTCGGAACATTATGGGAAAGTGTATACGTTTGGTATATTTGTGTATATCATTGTATATCTATGATGCTAAAGACTTTAAATATGACTTATGGTTGATGTTAATGAATTTGGAGTGAAACAATGAGAGTTAGAACGTTCGTCGTAATTTTTGATGTTTTGAATGAAATATGGAAAGTAATGAACTTTGGGGAAATTTTGTATATGGTTTGGAGCATAATTGGGGTGTGATTGAATAATTTTGAGTGATTGAATGAATACAATAATGTGGACATAGATTTGGAATTTTGAAGTTTGAATGAAAGTTGTCAACTTGTGTAATAAGGTAGAACTTTGAAGCTAGAATGATTTGATTATGGTTTGTGTTGTTTGATGATGTTTGGGTTGTTGTTGTTGATATATTTTGAGCCGAGCTAAGTCTCGGGGGTGTTAGATTTATAGGGGAAATGCTGCCGAAATTTCGGTAGACAAAAATCAAGTTAATGGGAATTTTAAGCCTAAGAATCTCAAATTGGTAACTTTGACCATTTGCAGATTTCGGACGAAACGGGATTTGATTTTAAGGAGAGCATAAGACGTCTATAAGGTATGTAAAGCTCCCCACTTCTTCGTTTGGCATGTCTTAGTATGTTAGGTGAATATTGGAACCTCCGGAGCAATTCTGCTCCTCGAAACCCGATTCACAAAAAGGTTACTATTCATTCAATTCAATTGAAGCCTAAAGGCTCTATTTTGGCCGGAATGCAACCAAATGTCCGAAACCTATCGAAATGTGATCGGGTCACTTGGAAATGATTATGTATGACCTTTTGGCCTCTAATTGTTCATAAATTATGTTCGCCACCTCAATTTGACTCGAGGTGGGCCCGCTAACCCCGAGACGCCCTATTTGTCCTATTGGGCTCTCCTATTGGACAAAGTTTGATTTGAAATCTTCGGTTTTGGAACTTCCCCCTATGAAATATGTTTTGATTATTATGATATGTTAAATTACGTTTTGTGCCATACGCACTACTTTGGAAACTTTTTTCGAAGTAAACCTTCGTATTAGCTAAGCATTCGTTCATTTTGGATTATAAAATGACTTATGAAATCATTATGTTTTGAAAGGCTATTTTGAAATATGATTTGCATTTGTTTGCTCACGACTCCGCTCGTGCCTTACTATGACTTCATTCACCGGTTCCCGGGCCGGTTATGATTCGTGCGCCCTATGATAATTCGGTCGTATACTGTGTTACGGTTCCCGAGGCATCGCCATAGGGCCGGGTTCCGTTTGGAGTTATGCTGTGATATGGCTAGTGATGCGATACGCTCACTTATGTTTGTGTTCGAGGATGTACGGAGATTCGAAACCTTCTGGTGTTATGCTGTGTGTGGCGCCAGCGTCGGAGTGGCGACCACGTTCTTGAGCTTTGCATGATTTCGTTTGCATTATGTATATGTATATGATTTTGATACGGATTTTGACATACTGATTTGTACTTTCCTCTGATATCCGGTTTGCTTTCAGTTTTAGCCCATATTTCTGTACTCCGTGCTTTACATACTCAGTACATATTTCGTACTGACCCCCTTTCTTCGGGGGGGCTGCGTTTCATGCCCGCAGGTACAGACATTGGTGATCCTCCACTGTAGGCTTCACTCTCTGCTATTTCGGAGTACTCCTTCTTGACTCGGAGTCCACTTTTGGTACAGACTTCTTTTGCTATGTATATATTCTGTACATTTGACTATTTGGGTACGGCGGGGCCCTGTCTCGCCATATGTCTTTGTTTTGAATTCGTAGAGGCCTGTAGTCATATATGTGGGGCGAGGGTCCTATGTATGTTTGTTTGATTTTGTTTTCTGGTCTTCCAGCGGTCAGTTTGTTATGATGGCCCTAAATGGCCCTTATGCTTATATTTGCACTTATGACCGGCGATGTCTATTCCGCCGCTCCGTTTGGATTTGATATGACATTTTGATTTTTGCGACCGCTTAAGACATATTTTGATATAACCTATGTTGATATGACTTTTATGAAATTCTGAAATACGTTCGGATTTGGTAAATGAATATGTGATTTGGTCTGGGTACCCAAGTAGGGTGCCAGTCGCGGCTCACGGGGCTGGGTCGTGACAAAAGTGGTATCAGAGCAGTTTGTCCTCGGAATGTCTACAGACCGTGTCTCGTAGAGTCTTGTTTATCGATGTGTTGTGCACCACATCTATACACAGGGAACTATAGGGCATTTAGGATGTTACTTTCTTTGGAATCTTAGATCGTGCGATAGAGCTGTGCTATTAGGATGATTCTGATCTGACTCATTCTTGTGTTTGCAGTGATGCCTCCGAAAAAGGCAACAGCGGCCCAGAAGGGCAAAGCGAGGATGGGAGAGACTAGTCAGGCACAGCGATCTACCCGGGCTCGTGTTTATGATTTGCCTAAGGTTGTGCCTCATTCTGAGGGGTCTGCTACACCCCCACTAGTACAGCCTGGAGCAGGACCTTCAGCAGCTCCAGAGGTCCGTGTACCCGCTCCCGAGACTCCATCTCCTCAGCCAGGGGCGGAGGATAGGACCCTGAGGGAGGCTGTACAGTTGTTGACTACACTGGTGGCAGGACAGGCTCGCAGACGCGGGTGGAGGGACGATGATGATGATGACAGGCGGGACAGCCTGAGAGTTCGGGAGTTTTTATTATGTGGCCCTCCTGAGTTTTTCGGGTCTAAGCCTGACGAGGACCCCCACGACATTATTCGGGGGATGCGACGCTCACTGGACTTGGTTAGGGCTTCAGAGACCGAGTCGGTCGAGCTGGCTTCGCACAGACTTCGAGATGTTGCCACTCACTGGTACGAGACTTGGGAGTTATCTAGGGGTGAGAGTGCTCCTCCAGCTACGTGGGATCAGTTTGTGACAGCATTCACCCGCCACTTTCTGCCCCCAGAGTTACGACGGGCGTCGGCTGACCGATTTTTACATCTGCAGCAGAGGGGTCAGAGTGTTCGCGAGTATAATCTTGAGTTTGATTCTCTGGCCCGATATGCACCGGCCGTGGTAGCAGATATGTCCGATCGGATGCACAGATATGTTATGGGATTGGATCGGTATTTGATTGACGGCTGTATGGCAGTGTCATTACAGACAGATATGGACATTGCCCGACTTCAGGCCTATGCGATGGGTATGGAGGACCGTCACAGGTCTGATCATTCTGGTAGAGATCGGGACAGGAGGCCGCCCAAGAGGGCTAGGTCCGCAGGTTATTCCGGGGATTCTCGAGGCGGACAGCCTCAGCAGTAGCAGTCAGGCAGACAGCTACCTCCGTCCGGCCGGAGTACTCAGTCAGGCAGCCGGAGATTTGATAGTGTGGGACCGTCTGGGGCCGGTCAGAGCTCCAGAGCGGCAGGTTCACAGATGACTAGAGGTCCCAGCCAGACCAGACCACCCAGGCCCCATTGTTCTCATTGCGGGAAGTCTCATCCTGGGGAGTGTTATCGAGCTACTGGAGCTTGTTTTTCGTGCGGTGGTCAGGGCCATTTTATGAGAGATTGTCCGTTGGCCAGCGGTTCTGGTAGTGTGGCTCAGCCGACAGGGTAAGCCGCCGGTTCATCATCTGCTCCATCTGTTGCACGCCCGGCAGGGCGAGGTATGCCAGCACCGGCAGGACGCGGTCGAGGCCGCGGTGGTACTTCAGGTTCTAGCGGTCCCTCGAACCGCATATATGCTTTGGCTAGCCGCCAGGATCAGGAGGCTTCGCCAAACGTCATCACAGGTACATTACTGGTTTTCTCCAGATCTGTATATGCATTGATTGACCCTGGTTCTACTTTATCATATATTTTCCCGCTCGTTGCTAGTAAAATTGGGATAGTGTCTGAGCCTATAGAGCCATTTGAGGTACCTACGCCGGTTGGGAATTTTATTGTAGTGAGACAGATCTATAGGGATTGTTCTGTGACCATTTATGATCGTAGCACTAAGGCTGATTTGGTAGAGTTAGACATGCTTGAGTTTGAAGTCATTATGGGTATGGACTGGTTGTCTTCTTGTTATGCTAATGTTGACTGCCAGAAAAAGGTAGTCCGTTTTCAGTTTCCAGGGGAACCAGTTATAGAGTGGTTCGGATCCACAGCATCGCCGAGGGGTAAGTTTATTTCATACCTCAAGGCTAAGAAGATGATCCAGAAGGGTTATATCTATCATTTGGTTCGTGTGCACGATACTTGGATTTCAAAATTGGATTAATCCTTGAGTTAATTTAGCAATTAGTTGATGGGTTTTATCACCTAGTGTTTAATTGAAATTTTTACCCCCGAATTTCCCGTTTTGCCCTAGTGGGCCCCGTTTCCCAAAATTCTAGGGTTGGTTTTTTACCCAATTTGAATGATAGCAATATAGGTATCGATCTTCATGATTTCTAATCCATATTTCAAATATTCTTAGACTTTCTTGATTTCAAGGCTCAACGGAAAGGAAAGGCTAAGGAGTGATTATTGGTGTTATTGTTATTCAGCCGTCCAGGTAGGTTACGGTTTGCCCTATGGTGAGACTTCGTTTATCGAAGCATATATTTAGATAATATTGCTAGAGAAAGCAAGTAAACCTTCGGGTATGAAGTTGGGTTGGATATTGTCTTAGGTTGGGCCCTGTTATGTGATTGCGGCTAGCCACATCGCTGTGTTGTGATTGGAATTGTTTTATTGTTGTTAGCTTGATGCCACATAGTGATGGTAATTAATGAGACTATTGTTATATAATTTTTGAGACTATTGTTATATCTTGATCATGATATTATAGTATCTTGCTTGTTGACATTTGATACGAGGATAGTGGTTTATATGACTTGTGTAGTCTTTCATGATATTGTTGGCGTACCCATGCTTAGTACTTGTGATATCGATCTGATTATTGATGTTGACTCTTACACTGCGCGCATTCTCATTCCTCATGATATAGTATTGATACATTGATGATACTTGAGGAAACCCTATGATGAGTTGGGCTCATATTGGATGAGAGTGACGTAAGAGTCTGATATCCGATGGTTGTCCCGAAATTGAAGATTGAGTGGTAGCGGTTGCCGAGGTTTGTGTCGGAGCCGTGAGGTACATGGACTCCGCGGGTCCCCCTGGGTTATGCTGATGAAAATCCTCCGTGGGCAAAGATTTGGAGTCTCATCTGTTTGTTGGGCAAAGATTCGGGATGAGTAATGCTTAGACTTCGCGAGTCACTCTGGGTTGTGCTACTGAGACGTCGATTCTTCCGTCCGGAGTACATGTGTACACAGCATTGCATTTCATTTGCATTCATACATTATTGCATTGCATTGCATTATGGCTTATATTGTGATGATCTGGTGATTTACTTGTGTTGTTTAGTTTCGGATCGGATATATTGAGACTTGGCACACTTGGGTTTAGATGCTTCAACCTAGGTGATGACGTGTATTTGGTTCTGACATGTGTTTAACTTATACTTGTTGATTTATCTACTTATCCTGCTTTATTGTCTGAATTATTTTAGCTATACTTAGTCGGCCTATGATACCTACCAGTACTGTGGCTTTGTATTGACCTGCACTTGCTGCATTCTTTTATGAATGCAGAATTTCAGATGGATCTACTTCGGTCTCTCGTAGCTGATAGTCGCTATCTGTACAGCTCAGAGTCTACAAGGTGAGCATGAGAAGTCTGCTGCCTTGAAGACTCCTCTTATTTATGTCCTACTTTCCATTCTGAGAGATATTCAGACTTGATGTATTATTATATTCCAGACTTGTATATTTCTAGCTAGATGCTCTTGTATGGATTTTTTTTTAAAATTAAAGCCACCATAAGAGGTGGAAATTTATTAATAAAATCAAAAAACGAAATATCTTGTGTGGATTAGACCAGACTCTGGGGTGTATTATCATATCTGCACTTGATTTATATTATTATCGTCAGACTTACGTGATTTATTTTGTTTCGCTTATTTATTTATTTACTTTGTTATTATCGTTGGGTTGAGGTTCACTTACCGAGGTGGGAAAGGTAAGTGCCCGTACGACTTAGCTAAATTGGGTCATGACAAGTTGGTATCAGAGCCCCATGTTACCCGATCTATAATACAAGAGCGTGTCTAGTACAGTCTCGTGAATCGGTACAATGACCTCCATACTTGTCTATAAGAGGCTATAGGACATTTAGGAAATCTCACTTTCTTTCTTTATTTTGTGCTACATTATTCTAATTGGTATCTGGAACAATCAAATTGGTATCTGACTCTTATCTCTTCTCTCATAAATGGTGAGGACTCGAGCTATTATAACCCCAGGTCAGGTGCCAGAGCCCGCAGCTACGGCTGGCACCAGAGGGCAAGCGACAGCCAGAGGGCTCGGCAGAGCTAGAGGCAGTCGGGCTACCCCAACCAGGGGTAGGGCATACACGGTAGGACAGTGGTGCGAGAGTTGACTATGTGCCCTACCAGTTTTGCGGCTACGTGAAGACTTTGTGGAGGTATTTTGTTGCTTACAGACCTGAGGGTTCTCCTCCCCTGACTTGGACTCAGTTATACCGGGCCTTCCTTGAGAAGTATGTGCCCCGGTCTTTGACAGAGGCGCGTAGGGAGGAGTTTCTACATCTTCAGCAGAGGGGTATGTTTGTGGATGCCTATGTGACCTGCTATCTGTATCTGGCCTGTTATTCCAATCCCTTGATCCCTACTGAGCCTGACAGGATTAGGAATTTTGTTGGTGGGCTAGTCGGTTCTCTTCAGATTTCTTGCCTTCAGATGGAGGCTATAGGGGCTTCCTTCCAGTCCATCGTTAAGCATGCTTATTTGGTTGAGGTTGCTAAGGCCCGTACATTTAGAGGTGGTGGTGAGAAGAGGAAACATCAAATTAGGAGTTATGGTGGTTCTAGTTCGAGGGGCGTCGGTCAGTCTTCTAGGTCGTATCAGCCATATTCTAGCTGCCCTGTGCATTCAGCTTTACAAGCTTTCTCTAGTGAGCCACCCAGGCAGAGAGTTTTTTAGAGTTCATTTTCTCGATTGGTAGACAGGGTTGTTTCATCTGATTCATCAGCTTTAGTTTACCAGCCTCCAACCTGTCTTAACTATTTTTCATGTGGAGAGATTGGGCATATTTCTAGGAGATGTCCCTGATCCAGGTGGGATTATCAGCCACCGAGGACTCCGACATCATCTGGTGGTTGAGGTGGTGCTTCTTAGAGGGGAGATGATCAGTTAGGCCGCGATGGATCTCAGGGTTCTAGAGGTGGATCCCAGGGATTTAGAGGTGGGTCCCAGAGTGCGAGAGGGGGATATCAGACTGGATGCGGCGGGGCCTATTGTTACTCATTTTTGGGTAGGCCCGAGGCGGAGGCCTCAGATGCTGTTATTTCAGGTGCCATTTATGTCCATCATAGAGCAGCATTTGTGTTATTATATCCTGGATCCACGAATTTGTATGTGTCTGTATATCATGTCATTTATTGGGATTTGCCTTGTAATAGCATAGATGTACCTATTTATGTGTCTACTCCGGTTGGAGATTCTGTTGTTGTGGATCGAGTTTATCGGTCATGATTGGTTATTTTTATGGGGTACAACACTTGGGTAGATTTGATGATTCTTGATATGGTGAACTTTGATATTATCTTGGGTATGACCTGGCCTTCTCCTTGTCACGTGATCTTGGACTATCACGCCAAGATAGTTACTTTAGCCATGCTGGGCATTCCTAAACATAAGTGCAGGGGTACTCCTAGTCGCGCTCTGAAGAAGATCATTTCCTTCCTTCAGGCGAAGAAGCTAGTCAACAAAGGGTGTTTAGCATCTCTGGCTCATGTGCGTAACACAACTGTTGCATCTCCACCCCTTGAGTCCAGTCCTATTGTGAGCGAGTTCGCAGAGGTATTCCCGTCTTATCTGCCGGGTATGCCACCCGATCGCGACATTGACTTTTGCATTGATTTGGATCCGGGCACTCGCCCTATTTCTGGTCCGCCATATCGGATGGCACCTGCCAAGTGAAGAGAACTTAAGGAGCAGTTCCAGGATTTATTAAGTAAGGGGTTCATTAGATCGAGTGTCTCCCCTTGGGGTGCTCCTATATATTTGTGAAGAATAAAGATGGAACCATGAGGATGCACATTGACTATCGCCAGCTAAACAAGGTTACTATTTGGAACAAGTGTCCTATGCCTTGTATTGATGACTTATTTGACCAGCTTCAGGGTGCTTCAGTGTTTGCAAAGATTGACTTACATTCAGGCTACCACCAGTTGAGGATCAGGGCTGAGTATATTCCGAAGACAACCTTTCGGCCGAGATATGGACACTATGAGTTTCTGGTGATGTCGTTTGGGCTTACCAATGCTCCGGCTGCATTTATGACTTTGATGAATGGCATCTTTAGGCCATTCCTTGACTTTTTCATGATTATGTTTACTGAAGATTTCTTGGTGTATTCCCACAGTAGAGAGGAGCATGAGAGTCATCTTCGTACTATTCTTGAGCAGTTGAAGAAGCATAGCTTGTTTGCAAAGTTTTCGAAGTGTGAGTTTTGGTTAGAGTCTATAGCATTGTTGGGACATGTTGTGTCTAAGTATGGGATTATGGTTGACCCCCAAAAGATTGAGGCTACGAGGGGTTGGACGAGGCATACTACAGTTATTAAGGTTCGTAGTTTTGTGGGTTTGGCCAGCTACTACCATCGCTTTGTGAAGGGTTTTGCTGCTATTGCATCGTCTTCGACTAGATTTACTCAGAAATACGTTCCCTTCCGGTGGTCCGATGATTGTGATGAGAGCTTTCAAAAGCTCAAGCTTCTTTTGACTTCAGCCCCGATCTTAGCATTACCCGTGGAGAGTAAGGATTTTGCGGTCTATTGTGATGCATCCCGTATGGGTTTGGGTATTATGCTGATGCAGGAAGGAGTGATAACTTATGCTTCCCATCAGTTGAAGCTCCATGAGAAGAATTACCTTACCCATGACTTGGGGTTGTTGGTCGTGGTCTTTGCTTTGAATATTTTGAGGTACTATTTGTTCGGTGTCCATTGTGAGGTTTTCACCGATCACCGTAGCTTTCAGCATGTGTTTACCCAGAGAGATGTTAATTCCAGGCAGCGCCGATGGATGGAGCTCCTGATGTACTATGACATGTCTATTCTTTATCATCCCGGGAAAGCTAATATTGTGGCTAATGCCTTGAGTCGCAAGGCAGTGAGCAAGGGGAGTTTAGCTCGTTTGATTTTTTTCGAGCATCCGTTGGCCATGGAGGTTCAGACTCTGGCCAATAGTTTCGTTCATGCTTACATTTCAGCCCAGGCAGGGTCTTGGCTTGTGTAGAGGAAAGGTCATCTTTATTGGATCAGATCAGGACTCATCAGTTTGAGAATGCCCGGTTGAGTGTTCGAGATAGGGTTTTAAGGGGTGAGGCCAAGGAGGCCATGTTTGATTCTGAGGGCATTTTGAGGATTAAGGGGCGAGTACGTTCCTCGTGTTGGTCCTTTGATTCAATTGATCTTGTCGAAGCTTATAGTTCTCGATATTCCATTCATCCATGGCGACTAAAATTTATCGTGATTTTAGGCAGCACTATTGGTGGCGTCGAATGAAGAGATATATAGTTAATTTCGTTGCGAAGTATGGGAATCGTCAGCAAGTTTAGTATGAGCACCAGTGACCCGGCGGTGTACTTCAGAGGATGTCCATTCCCGAGTGGAAGTGGGAGAGAATTGCCATGAATTTTGTTGTGGGTCTTCCGAAGACCCTGGGCAAGTTTGATTCTATTTGGGTGATAGTTGATCGGTTGACTAAGTCCGCTCATTTTGTTCTGATTCAGATTTCTTATACCGCGGAGAAGTTAGCCAAGTTATACATTCGAGATATTATGAGGTTGCATGGGGTTCCTATTTCTATCGTATATGATCGGGGTACTATCTTCACTTCCCGTTTCTGGAGGTCTTTTCATGTGGAGTTGGGTACCCGATTGTATCTTAGTACAACTTTTCATCCCCAGACCGATGGGTAGTCTGAGCGGACCATTCAGGTGCTCGAGAACATGTTGAGAGCTTGTGTTATTGATTTTGGCGGTCATTGGGATTACACTTACCCTTGGCAGAGTTTGCATACAATAATAGTTATCACTCGAGTATTGGCATGGCGCCTTTTGAGCCTTTATATTATAAGAGATGTAGATCACTGGTTGGTTAGTTTGATGGGTTCGAGGTTCGACCTTTGGGTACGAATCTATTGAGAGAGTCCCTTGATAGAGTGACAGTTATTCAAGCCAAGCTTTTGGCAGCTCAGAGTCGGCAGAAGATGTATGCGGATCGGAAGGTTCGAGATTTAGAGTTTGTTGTTGGTGACTAGGTTCTATTGAAGATTTCACCTATGTAGGGTGTTATGAGGTTCGAGAAGAGGGGCAAGTTGAGCCCTAGGTATATTGGCCTATTTGAGATTATTGACCGTGTGGACGATGCTGCTTATGAGTTAGCCTTGCCGCTAGGCTTAGTGGGAGTTCATCCGATTTTTCATGTTTCTATGCTGAAGAAGTACCATGCCGACGATACTTACATTGTTCGTTGGGATGCCATATTGCTTGATGAGAATTTGACATATGAAGAGGAGCCTATTGCGATCTTAGATAGGCAGGTTCGAAAGTTGAGGTCGAAGGAGATTACTTCTGTGAAGGTGTAATGGAAGAACTATCCTGTTGAGGAGGCTACGTGGGAGACTGAGTCCGATATGTGAAGTCGATATCCCCAGTTGTTCACTAATTCAGGTACTTCCCCGCTCTTTTGCTTTCTTCACTCGAGAACGAGCGATGGTTTAATTGGTATCTGATGTAACAACCTGCTTGGTCGTTATAGTCTTTCCGGCACTTTCGCCCCTTCCCCGAGCTTGGCTAGCTCACTTTTGACCCGAAGGGTCCGTTGATATGCTTCCCAAGATGTTTAGATTTGATTCAGGCGACTTTTTGTGAAAAGTTAGGCTTAAAGCAAAAAAGAGTTGACTTTGGGTAAACAGACCTTTTCTCAGAAATCCGACTACTTCAAGAGGTCCGGATGGTCTTTTAGAACTTGTATGTCTATCTGGTTCGGTTCACAATGCACTCGGGTGTATTTTGAAACTTGGGTCGGGAAGTTGGAATTGAGGTATCGAGGGTTAAATCAGTCAACAAAATGTCCGTTGGGAATTCCGAGGACACGAGTGTGTTTGCAGCGTGTTTTTATGTGTGTCTGTGTATGTGGTTCGTGAGCAGATATCCTCAGGTATTAGTCGGGATTTCGATTGAAATTGAGGTAATTTTTAGGGAATCTGGTACTCATGTCCTCTAAGGTGGTATCAGTATCATCCCAGCAGCACCGCCATAGAGGTGGAATGGCCGCTGGGGCGGCCAAGTTCTTTTGTGGCCTGACCGTCCCGACGGTCTGAGTGGATGTCGGGGCGGTGCCGTCATAGCGGTCTGATGCCGCTGTATCGGTATCGGGCATGTTATATTCATTAAGTGTGTATTAAAAGTCCTTAGTCTATCATTTATTGCTATTCTGAAAATACAGTTCTTGGGAACAATTCTAGAGGATTATTGGAGAAGATTCTTGGTGGTAAGTCCTTCTAATCTCCTTACTATTTCATTATTCCTAATCAACTTAGAATGTCTTTCCCTTGTTAGTTCATTAAGTGATAAAGATCAAAGTGGGTTTAATGAATGTTCTATCTAGGCTTCTAAATGACGAAATTGGTTGAGTTTATGCTAGATTATGATGTATCTAAGGTTGTTAATCATATACTTTCCAGTATTAGTGTTGAATTCTTATATATATACACTCAAAAGAACAGTGCAAGCTGGTCAGTTGCTACATATGTTGTACACAAAAGAATAGGAGCCAACAAGGCTACTAAACATCCCAACAACATACAACTGTCTACAGACCTCTAATAGAATACAAAGCTATAAAAAGCACGGGATAGGGCCCCGCCATACCTTTATATGTACAAGTCAAAAATAGCATACCAAAAGAAAGTGAACTGCAGCTTCGAACCAAGTGGAGCGCACTGACTACCGCTGAGTGGAAGTCCTACTGAGCTGGACCGCCTGTCTGTCTACTTAAACCTGCGGGCATGAACGTAACCCCCCGAGCAATAGGAGAGTCAGTACGGATAATTTACCGAGTTGGTAAGGCATAAGAAAAACAAGTACATAAGAATCATGAAAGAAATCTGAAACATGAAAGCGAATCTCAATATCTAAAAGTGCCTCTGCGGAGTATAATATGCATGCTCTCTTTGAAAATCATATACATATATACCATAGTGGTGAGGAACGTACAGCCTGATCCATAAATGTTAGTGCTGAGGAACGTACAGCCCAATCCATATATCATGTCATCCCGCATCCGGGGTAATCTCATAATCTGCCCATTACAGTGGTGTGCGCATCTACGCACCTGCCCGGTCGAATATAGCGCGGTACGGTGTGACAAAATAGCTATAGATATATATAAATGCATGAAGGACTCATAAAAGGATACTCTGAAAACTATAGACACGAAACACATGAAGTCAATGATACAAAGAATCCGGTACCATCTAGGAGTAGAGTCTTTGGAATTCGTTTGCTTACTTCTTTCGTTCATGTAGTAAGGATCATGCCAAAAGAATGAAAGGGACAGCCTTAACATACGTTGAAGCCTATGTAATCATCCAACGCCTACTTTGAACTCGTAAGTCTACAATCAAAATAACGTAGGCCATAATTAGACCACTTACACCACTTACTATCCAGTTCAAATACGAAAGGAACTTGACGAATCTCGGATAGCATCTCCTTTGTAAATGTAACAACCCCTCAATTTCCAATTCAACCCAACATCAACAACAACAACAACAACAAAACCAATGTCTACATATGAAAATATAATGAATTCGATCCCCAAACATCTCCTAAAACTGCCCCATAGCCTCAACTTAACTCAAATAACTTACCGCTTTCATAACTATGCTTTCTTCACCTTAGAATAGTGAAACTCATGATATTTAACTCAAAAACAAAGTTAAGAGTCTTATGCATACCTTGAAGGGGATATAACTCCAAAATTCAAGCTGGAACTTCAACTCCAAAGTTCAACAACTTCAATGAAACCCTAGGAATGGCTTTCTCTTTACTAGCTCAAGTTTATAGGGCTCAGATCTTACTAAAACTCCTCTAATTAGATGGGAAATGTAGAGGGGAAATATGTTAAGGTTTTCTCTAGTTTGGGGAATGAAAAATAATGAATTAAAACGTGAGGGCTATATATATAAGTGGGACAAAAAAGTCCCAGCGACTACGGGTTGATGGAACGGTCGACAGCTCGTAGACGTGTCGACGACCTTTGACTTGCCCCATCGTTTTTCCCCCTGCAACTTCAGAGGTTGTGGCATATCAATAGCCCACAACGATGGCTTGTTGACGTGTCGACGGCCCTTCAAATTGGACTGGTTTCTGTAGGTTTTCCTGAGTCAATCCAACTCGCGTCGATTCGATTCTTTTCACTTCTAATCCTATCGTATTGCAAGGAACATATACCTATACTTCGATACACACGAGGTAAGGTACTTAATGTCTCGAAAACTCTAGTATAGATCTCCCTACTAAGGGTAGCAACCACTAACAGACTAAGGACTCTCTTGTGATGAAAGCGAGAGGTGTAATATCCTTCCCCCCCCCCCCCCCCCCCTCCCTTAGAAACATTCATCCTCAAATGTTCATACAAGTCATGAGTTATAAAATTTTTGCAGAGTCTTTCTTCCCTGTAAATATACCAATCCAACCTGTACATAGTAGCCCAAAATAATGCCACACTGGGCTACACAAAGCAATAACAACCATTGTCTCATACGACTCAAAATAAAACAGCCATAAGTATATCACAAACCTGAAGTCCGGACCTCCTCGGAAGATGAGAATAGATGTGGATATCTGGCCTTCATATCATTTTCTGCTTCCCATATCATTCTTCAACATTATTATTTCGCCAAAGCACTTTAACAGAAGCCACATCCTTAGATCGCAATCGATGAACCTGTCTATCAAATATAGCCACAGGGGTCTCCTCGTATGATAATTGCTCGGTCACCTGGATATCATCTACCGGAACAACTCTATCTCCTATACACTTATGAAGCATAGATACATGGAATACTGGGTGTACAGACTCCAGATAGGAAGGTAGCTGCAACTCATATGCTACATTACCCACTGTGCGAATAATCATATATGGTCCGATGTATCAAGGGCTCAACTTACACTTCTTGCAAAATCTCATTACTCCCTTCATAGACGAAACCTTCAGGAAAACCCGATCACCTACTTTAAACTCTAGCTTGCGTCGCCGATTATCTGCATAGAATTTCTGCCGACTCTGCGCCGTTGGTAACCTTTCTCGAATCATTTTCACTTTGCCAACCGCTTGCTATATTAAATCGGGGCCTACTAATTGATTCTCTCCAACATCAAACCATCCTATAGGTGATCTACATCTTCGCCCATATAAAGCCTCATAAAGAGCCATCTGAATACTGGAATGGTAACTTTATTATATGCAAACTCAATAAGAGGCAAATGATCATCCCAGCTACCTCGAAAGTAAATCACACACGCTCTTAGCATATCCTCAAGTGTCTGTATAGTATGCTCAACTTGTCCATCTGTCTGCGGATGGAATGCAGTACTAAGACTCACTTGAGTTCCCAATCCATTCTGGAAAGATCTCCAGAAGTTAGCCGTGAACTGCGCCCCTCTATCTAAAATAATAGTCGTAGGAACTCCATGAAGTCGTACAATCTCTCTAAGGTAGAGCTTCACATAATCCTTAGCTGCATAAGTAGTTCTGACAGGTAAAAAGTGAGCTGACTTTGCAAGCCTATCAACTATGACCCATATTGAATCATATTTCCGCTAAGTACGGGGAAAACCTGTAATGAAATCCATATTAATTACTTCCCATTTCCTCGTCGGAATCTCCATAGCCTGCAATAAACCTCTGAGCTTCTGGTGCTCTATTTTGATTTGCTGACAATTTGGACACTGAGCGATAAACTCCGCTATGTCTCTCTTCATGCCATCCCACCAGTAAACCTCCTTGAGATCATGGTACATTTTTGTTGTGCCTGGATGAATAGAATAGCGAGAATAATGAGCTTCTCCCATAACTTGCCGACGAAGCCCTACAACATTAGGAACACATAATCTACCCCGATACCTGAGTACTCCATCCCCGACAATCACAAAAGGTGTCTTTTTCTTCTGAGGTTACGTATCTCGATAATGAACTAAAATAGGGTCCTCGTATTAACGTTTTTTTATCTCGGCAACCAAAGATGACACCGCTGGATTTTGAACAGTAATTCTTGTGTCACTCGAATCTAGCAACTAAACTCCAAGGCTAATCAACTGACGAACTTTGCAGACTATCTCCCTTCTCTCTAGCTGCACGTATGACAAGCTACCCATGAATTTACGACTAAGGGCATCGGCTACTACATTAGCCTTTCCAGGATGGTACAGAATATCAACGTCATAGTCCTTTAACAACTCTAGATATCACCTCTGATGTAAATTCAAGTCCTTCTGCTTAAAGATGTAGTGGAGGCTCTTATGGTTGGTATAGATATCAATATGAACACTGTATATGCAGTGCCTCCACATTTTCAAGGCATGAATCACTGCAGCTAACTTAAGATAATGGGTTGGATAATTCTTCTCGTGCTTCTTCTGCTGTCTAGAAGCATAAGCAACAACCTTGCCATGTTGCATCAATACACACCCCAACCCAATACCTGAAGCATCACAATGTATCACATAGCCATCCGTTCCCTCTGGAAGAGTCAAGACGGGCACTGAGGTTAACTTGTCCTTCAATATCTGAAAACTCCGCTCACATGCATCTGTCCACTGGAACTTAGCTGATTTCTGAGTCAGCTTGGTCATTGGGACTGAAAAAGAAGAAAATCCTTCCACAAACCTTCTACAATATCCTACCAGACCCAAGAACCTACGTATCTCTGTTCGTGTCGTGGGCCTTGGCCAATTCCTCACAGCCTTAACCTTTTGAGTATCCACCCTAATGGCTTCATCTGATATAATGTAACTAAGAAAATCCATAGAGTTCAACCAAAACTCACACTTAGATAACTTAGCATATAACTCTCTATCTCGAAGAACTTTAAGCACCGCACGTAGATGATCTGCATGTTCAGCCGTTGACAGTGAATAAACCAGAACATCATCTATAAACACAATCACGAGCACATCTAGAAAGGGTCTGAATACATGATTCATCAAGTCCATGAATACAGTTGGAGCATTAGTTAACCCGAATGACATGACACAAAACTCATAATGCCCATATCTAATCCTGAATGCCGTCTTCGGAATATCTTCCTCTTTTACCCTAACCTGATGATACCCCAATCTTAAATCTATCTTTGAAAAATATCTGGCACCCTGCAACTGATCGAATAAATCATCAATCCTTGGAAGCGGATACTTATTCTTTATAGTCACTTTATTCAGTTGCCTATAATCAATACACATTCATAAAGAGTCATCCTTCTTTCTAACAAATAATACAGGCGGTCCACACAGTGATGTACTGGGCCTAATAAAGCCCTTCTAGAGTAAATCTCTCAGTTGTTCCTTCAATTCTTTCAACTCTGCAGGTGCCATTCTGTAAGGGGGAATGGATATTGGTCGAGTACCTGGTAATAGATTAATAGTGAAGTCAATCTCCCTCTCTGGCAGAATGCCTGGAACCTCATCTGAAAACGCCTCTGGGAATTCATTAATTATAGAAACAGATTGAAGGGTCGGTGATTCCGCTTGCATATTCTGATCCCGAACCAGGTGATAGATATACCCCTTTCTGATCATCTTACTTGCCTTAAGGTAGGAAATAAACCTAGCCCTCGGTGAAGTAGTATTACCTTTCAACTTTAAAACTGGCCCATTAGGAAACTGGAACCTGACCACATTCATTCTACAATCAACTTTAGCATAATAGGAAGTCAACCAATCCATACCCATAATAATATCAAACTAGACCATATCAAATTCAATCAAATCCGCTATGGTATGGTGATCACAAGCTATAATTACACAATCTTGATACACTCGCCTAGCTATAACTGGGTCACCAACTGGCGTAGACATCTCAAAAGGTTTAATCGATTCAGGTTCTATCCCAAACTTGCCAGCAACAAATGGAGTAATCATATGATAAAGTGGAACCTGGGTGAATCAGTATGTATACATCAGAGGAGGAAATAGATAATATACATGTAACAACATCAGGAGATGACTCACGATCCTATCTACTAGCTAATGCATAGATGCAGTTTTGAGGACTGCTCGAACTAGAAGCTCTACTCCTTCCTCAACCACGTCCTACTGGTGTCTGAGAACCTTGACCTGAAGGGATTAAAGACGAAGAGGAACCAACTACAGACCCTATAGGATGAACAATACCTACACCACCCCTCGACGGATACTCCCTCATCACATGACCTGGCTGGCGAAAAGCATAACAAGCGTATTGTCACACCCTAACCTTACTAGGGTGTGATGGGCACCCGACCCTTACTTAGGGCCGAGCGAACCCTCCGACTCCTATTAAATACATAATCTTTTGAGCCTCTAAATCAAATAAGCATGAAATACATAATAAAGATTTCCGAAATATTCTTTTTGTTGCTTTCAAATCAAATAAAATCGGTAACTATGTAGAACTGATATCATAATACAACTGACGTATCGGCTGATGGAGCCGCTGACAGACTGACTCCCAATACCCACGACTCTGTCTGCAAAGTCTCTAACATCAATCCGGAAATCCTAGCATACATGCTCTGACTCGGCGACACTCCAGGGCAAATGGAGCTTGCCAACTCCGCTGGAACATCTTCAATAATAACTTCAACTCATCTGGGTGTACCTACGTGGCATGAAACGCAGCCCCCGAAGAAAGAAGGGTCAGTACGAGTAATGTACTGAGTATGTAAGGCATAAATAATAACATGTTAATATGAACAGAACATGAACAACAATATAATAAGGAAATCTGGAAGATAAAAGAAAAGATATAACTGTGACTGCTTGCCTCTTAAGGCGGAATCATGCATGCTCACTTTTACTTTCATGTATACATAACCTGTCTGAATCACATAACATCATTAGCCCGCGTCCGGGCCTCCCGCGTCCGGGGTAATCATCTCATGCCGCCCACTAGTGGTGATCATGACCAGCCCTCTAGGCTCGGTGTAAATATAGCAGCCCGCCTTAGCGGTGACATGCCCGGCCATCTAGGCGCGGTGTAATCATCCAATAGCTGCCCGCCTTAGCGGTGACATGCCCGGCCATCTAGGCGCGGTGTAATCATCCAATAGCTACCCGCCTTAGCGATGACATGCCCGGCCATCTAGGCATGGTGTAACTGTCACAACTTAAGCATGCATAAGAGCCCAATCAAAAGCTATAACTTTATCGGAGTGACGTAAGGTCGGTAACCTCCGATTACACTATGAAATAATCAGGATCGTCGTGTCTCACGTTGAAGGGACTAGTATCATAAGGCGAGACTATCAATAAAGAATAGCATTAAGAGAAAACATAAAATAAGATCATAAGTCTCATAAAACATTAATTCATATACTTTGGAGTCTTTAGAAAATAGAGTCGTAACAAGGAATAGAATCTGACTCAAGAACTAATTCATTATTCTTATATTCATATTAAATCCTTAACTTAAGACTTTTAAACATACCATCATTCTTGTCATAGTCATTCTATACAATTCCTTTCTTTGACTTCATCGTTAGAATTATAAAAGCACATTCATCATCGTAGTCATAGAAGTTTACAAATTCATACACCTTTGCCTTGGAAAGATATAGTCATTTTGGAAACCATTTCGGGCTATTAGGAAGGATATCATATCTTGGGACCCTAGACTTTTAGCTTTTGAAGACAAGGGAGGTATAGAATTAATTACGAATTTATAGCATCGAACTCATAACATCTAACTTTTGGGATCAAGAAGATATGGAAATGGATATGAAATTTTAACGTCGGAATCATGCCTTGAAAGAAAAGGATGAGCCTTACATACCTTGTTCGCTTCCTTAGTCAATCCGACTTAATTCTTGGCCTTCCCAAAATCTATTACAATGTTAATGAATACAACATTAGCTTTGGATATCCAAGAATCTCATCCTAAACTAACATTTTGTCTACCGAAATTTTGGCAGCACTTCCCCTGTAAATACACCATCCCCAAGAATCTAACTTGGCCAATTTTAGTCAACAACAATCCGGGAATTCAACCCGGCCAAACTATCAACAACAATGCTAATAATCATACTAACAATTTCAACAAACAACCCAAGATACATTCTACCATTAGCAATCTTCGTCATACAATTCAATGACATTTCATTCATATTCAATTCAATTCGCATAACATTCAAATGACTCAATCGACATACTACTTCACCCGACACCTTCCAATTCTACAAGAACAATAACAACCTAATCCCTTCTATCAAATTTAATCACAACAACCCAACAATTTACACACTAACAACATCATACCAACAACCTTATCTTGCATACATGCAAGAACATTATATTCAATTCACATGAACTTCAAATGACTCCAACTACTACAACTTCACTAAGCTCATTAAGCTTTTATTAGCAACATAAAATCCACAACAACAACAACCAAAACACTAAATAAAATTGACTCATTCTCTCCTATGTTTCACCACAACCACACGGCCACTCTACCACATATACACGGCCAACCCTTAACCCACCAAATATCACAAATTTCATTCATTTCTAGATAATACAACATACACAAACATCCATAACATAAAAAAGAAGAATGAATTCTTACCTTCTTCCTTGATTTCTCACTTAGCTAAGACTTGTAACTTGCAAGAATATGGGTTTTTCTTGCTCCAAGGACCACTCCACCTTGCTAGGAACCCTTCAATTGGTAGAAAATAATTTTTGAGGAAATGTTTTGCCAAGGTTCTTGTTGGTTTTGCACTTGGTCGAATGGCCCTTAAGTGTTTCTCCCTCTCTTTTGTTCTTGAGATTTCTTGAAATTTCTATGAGATAATATGAGAATAAAGATGACTTATTCATCTTTTAAGCTTGTTCATTAAACTCTCATGTGGGCTTAAGCCCACCATCATTTGGACGGCCAACATGGCCCAATACTCAAGCCCACTCTTTTTTTTTTTTGTTCTACAATTCATGAAAAATTATTTTTCCAAATTCCAAATTTGTCCTTCGTCTTCCCCCACATTCCCATGGGTCATATTACGAATTTACATTTTTTCCCCTAGCCTTTCTTAATATTTTCACTTCAAGATTTTCATACGCAACTTGTATGCCAAACAAAATAAAAATATGGCCTTGCTTGTTAACTTCCCGCGATTATCGTGAATTATCCGAACGCACAAAATGCGGGATATAACACGTATGATCCCAATCGACACTGTAGCGCGTGTAATCTACCACACTGGGAACATCATGGCAAAGGTGGTCTCACTTGGCGTGACTTCGGTCTATACTAAGAACCCGAAGCGCTAGAACTCTGACCCACTCTGGAATAAAAAGGCTGATCAAATCTCTGACCTGGAAATCACGGAGGTGCACTCGCTGCTGAATGGAATGGATACTGAGAATACTGCTGTCTCTGTCTCCCCTGAACTCGCCAGCCATATCTAAAGATCTAGCCCTCTTGCCATGGCCCCGGTCACTCTCACGCTCTATCCTCCACTGACGCTTACGATCATCCAGATTCTGTGCATATGCCGGTATATGGGAGATATCCATACCCGGTTGTAATGCAGCTGTCGTACACTCATCAATCCAATGTGGCTCTAGACCAGCCACAAAACGATGAACTCGGTCCCCCATCTCAGCCACCATAGTTGGGGCATATCTAGCCAATGAATCAAAAGTATACATTGTACTCCTGAACACTTATACTGCCCTGCTGGATGTGGAAACATATGTCTGCTCGGGCCCGCCGAACCTCTGGTGGTAAATAATGATGAATAAAAGCATCCGAAAACTCTCGCCAAACGGTTAGAAGGGTATCCTCTCCCCTAGATAGCTCCCACGCCTGGCACCACTGCACTGCAACATCATAGAGCCTATAAAAATCCTACTCCACTGACTCAACCTCATTAGCATGCATGACCCTTAGAGTCTTTTGCATGCTATCAATAAAGTCCTGGGGGTCCATATTCTGTTTCAACACTAAGAACTATGGGGGATCTAAACCAAGAAAATTCTTAACCCTCGCACTACTAGCTCGGTCTGCCTGATCAACACCAACTCCCTGACGCTGAGCCTAGGCGGCTACCAATCTAGTTAACAACTATATAGCATCACGCATATCCTAACTCGGTGCATCTGGCTGAGGGACTGGAGGCACTGGGAAGGTGCTAGAGGCGGGGCATGCGAAGTATGAGATGGGGTCTCACTCTAAGACTCACCCCGAGCCCTGGTAGTCCGCTGAGTATGGCTAGCAGCCTTACCGGCCACTCCCTTGCCCTTCTGGGCAACTGTAGCGTTCTTTCGAGGCATCACTAAAATCAGAACAAATTATTAGAAGGTGAACTTTTAACACACGGCTCTATCGCACGATCTAAGAGAGAAAGAATGAAAACATCCTAAATATCCTGTAGACTCCTTTCTATAAGTGTGGTGCACAACACACCCATAAACAAGACTCTACTAGACATATTCTGTAAACAACCCTAGGACGGAACTGCTCTGATACCACTTCTATCACGACCCACACCAGCGCGTCGCGACGAGTACCTAACCTCTACTGACTAGACACCCCTAAACTAGTACCTGGATCTCACTGAATAACAGGGTGGCCCATATAACTTATAACTGAACCATACTAGCATATATAAGAACAACACCAAGAACTATGCATCAAGAACTATCAACCATCTGTGCATATATATATATATATATATATATATATATATATATATATATATATATATATATATATATATATATATACTGAAAAGAACAGTGCAAGTCGACCAGTCTGCTACATATACTGTACACAAAAGAATAGAGGCCGACAAGGCTACCTAACATCCCAACTACACATAACTATCTATAGACCTCTAATAGAATACAAAGTTGTAGAAAGGATGGGACAGGGCCCCACCATACCCATATATCTACAGGTCAAAAATAGCATACCAAAAGAAAGCGAACTACAGGTCCGAACCAAGTGGAGCACACTGACTACCGCTGAGTGGAAGTCATACTAAGCTGGACCGCCTGTCTGTCTACCTGAACCTGCGGGCATGAACGCAGGACCCCGAGCAATAGGGGAGTCTGTACGGATAATAAACCGAGTATGTAAGGCATAAGAACAACAAGTACATAAGAATCATGAAAGAAATCTGAAATATGAAAGCAAATCTCAATATCTGAACGTGCCTCTACAGCGTATGATATGCATGCTCTCGTTGAAAATCATATACATATATATACTGTTAGTGCTGAGGAACGTACGACCCGATCCATAAATGTTAGTGCTGAGGAACGTACAGTCCGATCCATATATCATGTCATCCCGCGTCCGAGTAATCTCATAATCAGCCCACTGCATCCTCGACAGACTATAGCGCGAGACGGTGTGAGAAAATAGCTATACATATATATATATAAATGCATGAAGGACTCATGAAATGATACTCTGAAAACTGTAGACGTGAAACACATGAAGTCAATGATACAAAGAATCCTATACCATCTAGGAGTAGAGTCTTTGGAACTCGCTTGCTTACTTCTTTCGTTCATGTATTAAGGATCATGCCAAAAGAATGAAAGGGACAGCCTTAACATACGTTGAAGCATATGTAATCATCCAACATCTACTTCAAACTCGTAAGTCTAAAATCAAAATAACATTGGCCATAATTAGACCATCTACACCACTTACTCTATCAAGTTCAAATGCGAAAGGAGCTTAACGAATCTCGGACAGCATCTCCTTTGTAAATGTAACAACGCCTCAATTTCCAATTCAACCCAACATCAACAAAAATAACAAAACCAATGTCTACATATGAAAATATAATGAATTCCATCCCCAAACATCTCCCAAAACATCCCCATATCCTCAAATTAACTCAAATAACTTACCGCTTTCATAACTATGCTTTCTTTACCTTGGAATACTAAAACTCTTGGTATTTAACTCAAAAACAAGGTTAAGGGTCTTATGCATACCTTGAAGGGGATAGAACTCCAAAAATCAAGCTTCAACTTCAACTCCTAAGCTCAACAACTTCGATGAAACCTTAGGAATGACTTTCTCTTCACTAGCTTGAGTTTATGGGGCTCTGATCTTACTAAAACTCCTCTAATTAGGTGGGAAGGATAGAGGGGAAATATTTTAGGGTTTTCTCTAGTTTGGGGAATGAAAAATAATGAATTAAAACGTGAGGGATATATATATAAGTGGGACAAAGAAGTCCCAGCGATTGCGGGTTGACGGAAGGGTCGACGGGTCGTCGATGTGTCGATGACCCGCAACTTCCCCTGTCATTCTGCCACCTGCAAATTTAGAGGTTGTGGCTTACCGGCGGCCCACAACGATGTCTCATCGACACGTTGATGGCGCATCAAAGTGGACTGGTTTCTGCAGGTTTTCCTGAGTCCATCCAACTCGCGTCGATTCGATTCGTTTCACTTTTAATCCTATCATATTGTAAGGAACATATACCTATACTTAGATACACATGAGGTAAGGTACATAATGTCTCAAAAACTCAGTTGCGGATCTCTGTACTAAGGGTATCAACCTCTAACATACCAAGGACTCTCTTGTGACGAAAGGGAGAGGTGTAACAGTAATTTTGGAGACTGTTCTTATATCTTGATCATGATATTGTAGTATCTTGCTTGTTGACATTTGATACGAGGATAGTGTTTTATATGACTTGGTGAGACTTATGATATTGATCTGATTATTGATGTTGACTCATACATTGCACGCATTCTCATTCCTCATGATATACTATTGATACATTAATGATACTTGAGTAAACACTGTGATTAGCTGGGCTCAGTTTGGATGAGAGTGACGTGAGAGTTCGATATTCGATGGTTGTCCCAGAATCGTGGATTGAGTGGAAGCGGTTGCCGAGGTTTATGCTGGAGCCGTAGGTACATGGACTCCGCTAGTCCCCCTGGGTTGTGCTGATGAAAATCCTCCTTGGGCAAAGATCCGGAGTCTCATCTGTCTGTTAGGCAAAGATCTGAGACGAGTAGTGCTTATACTTTGCGAGTCACCCTGGGTTGTGCTACCAAGACGTCGATACTTCCGTCCGAAGTACATGTGTACACATCATTGCATTGCATTTGAATTCATACATTATTGCATTGCATTTCATTATGGTTTATATTGTGATGATTTGGTGATTTACTTATGTTGTTTAGTTTCATATCGGATATATTGAGACTTGGCACACTTGGGTTTAGATGTTTCAACCTAGGTGATGATGTATACTTGGTTCTGACTTGTGTTTGACTTATACTTGTTAATTTATTTGCTTATCCTGCTTTATTGTTTGAATTATTTTAGCTATAATTAGTTGGCCTATGATACCTACCAGTACTGTGGTTTTGTACTAACCTGCACTAGCTGCATTCTTTTATGAATGCAAAATTTTAGGTGGGATCAACTTCCGTCTCTCATGGCTGATAGTCGCTATCAGTACAGCTTAGAGCCTATAGGGTCAGCACGAGACGTCCGCAGCCTTGAAGACTCCTCTTATTTATATCTTACTTTTCATTCTAAGACATATTCAGAGTTGATGTATTATTATATTACAGACTTGTACATTTCTAGCTAGATGCTCTGGTATGGATTAGACCAGACTCTGGGGTGTATTTTCTTATTTCCGCACTTGATTTATATTATTATCGTCAGACTTAATATCATACCCCAAAACCCACCCTACAAGTGATCGGCATCTGACGTCATGAACAACATCGGAAAAACCTAAAAGATGTAATAACAACACTTGAACCCGTCAGGTTCAATATTCACCTCTAACAGTTTATAAAATAAATACAATCAAATCATGATATATGAATTAAATCAGCGGAAGTCTTTAATGTTATAAAACTTAATCATAACGTAACAAGTGCCCAAAGAGTTACGCAACAACTCTTCAACTACCTACAGGATGAATGTAAACTATAGAGCTTCTAAGAATAAAGAATGATCGTCTAATCATTGGGATGCAGCCCGGAAAACTAATATAAATAAATGGAACGAATAAATAGAGGATGACCCACGAATGAGCATGTGGGCTCACCGGATCAACAGCAACAGCAAGTTCTCCTAGCATTTTAGTCTCCACGAACCTGCTCTTCTTCGTTACCTAACATACCATCAAAAACAACAATGGTATGCCACCTGAGTACTTCGTACTCAGTGAGTGCCTCGGGGACAACTAGTAATATGAAAATAAAGTACAATAATACTTAAAGAAATTAGTTCTTAGGATAGTATGAAACAACGTGAAATAGGTTATTTAGCTTTTGTATCTCAATAAGAATTATCAAAACTAATTATAAAGCCTTTTGTCAAGTTACCACTTTCAAATACGCTTTTTAAATTGATCATGATTAGCAACAACAGTTCCATAAAAGGATAACGATATCACACTTTCCAATATAGGCCCAAGAATCAATAACATCGAAGGGATGACCTTAGAGGTTCCCTAAACATAGCGCACCACACTGGAATATATAATTCTCGATGGATATCTTTCCTCCCGAATAGCAAGGCATAAACCGCACCCCGGGTGGCTAACCCGGCAGTGGCCACTCTTCCTCCCGAATGGCTAGGCATTACCACACTAGGATCCATAGTGACTACCCTTCCTACCAAGTAGCTAGGCCCAACACAACAACTAATTTCATAGCATAGAAGCCAAATCACAATCATATCTCTAGGTAGTCACATCATCAATTAGCATTTAAGTTCATTATAAACACCACTACCAAACCCTTAGCCATTATTGTTGATCATCTCTTATAGAGGAAAACGATTAGAATTACGTATACATGTATAGAATATAATACAATCAAGGTTTAATGTGGGTTTGTCCCCTCATGCACACCAACCACAATCAAAGCATGAAATAGGGTTTTGAAGTATGAAAAGTTCACCTTTTTATTCAATAAAGAATTTTTGAAAAGCAGACTTACATCCAAAATAAGGTTTTCAAAAGAGACATACCTTAATTAAGAATTACACAATTCAACAATTCACTTTTACAATTAAAGACACCCAAAACCCTAGCTTGAGTCACTTTGAGAAAGATTACCTTGCAACCCTAGGTTTTTCATTCAAGAATCATGTTAAGAATCATGGGTTTAATGCTAGGATTGATTAATAATGTTAAAGATGTTCTTACCTTAATGTTGGAAGACATGGAGGGAAGACTTTCTGTTACACCTCGGAAAAAAATCTTTCGTTGATGCACGAGTTAAAGGGGATATTGTCCGATTTTCTCTAGTTTTAGTCATGGATGCTAGCTATCGATTCTAATGATAGTATGACTTTAATGAAGGTAGAAACGCTAGCGTTGAAGGAGAACGCGCAAGTGGTAAAATAGTTGAATGGAAAGGTATGTAAGGCTAACCCTTCTTTCATAAGGCATGGTTCTTTGGCCAAACATCTAAATCTTCCATAAGTCTATGACGTCTTTCAAATGATTCGATCTTCCGAGCTATTGAGCTCACGACTCTTGATATGCTATGATTGTACTAAATTCCGCGTATGATGAGTAAGCCTGTAAAGATAGATGTAATGAATAACGATAATAGTGATAATGAAGTCGATGACGACTATAATGGTAATAGCGATGACGATAACGATGATGATGATGATAGTGATGATAATAGTAAATATGCTTATGATCTATTATGTATATTTATCTATGTATGATGATTATGGAACCCCGAGCTTATAAGTCCGGGTAGAATAAGTATGTATATGATTATATAATGCGTGCACACCTCTGCAGATGGTACGGATAACCCTGACGCCTTGGTAGGGCCAGGTAGATGTAACCCTGAAGCCTTGGTAGGGCCAGGTATGTGTAACCTTGAGCCTTGGCTAGCCAAGTATGTATGAAACACCGATCCTTCATGGTCGGGTATGCTATGTATATAATATGATTATGTAAATGATATAGATATGAGAATGAATTCGAATATGATACGATTACGAATAAGAAATATGTACATGATACGAATGCGAATAAGGATATGTAAATGAATACGGATATGAGTACAGATACGGAAATAGGTGTATGTACACGAATACGCGCTAGAAATGGAAAGTCCCTATGACAAGCAAGTAATTGCTTATGACGTTGATATTGCTATCTCCCCTCCTATGCTTTTCTCATATTGCTTATTATGCTCTTATATTGATGTTGATCATGTTTTACATACTCAGTACATTTTTCGTACTGACGTCCTTTTGTTTGTGGACGCTGCGTCATGCCCGCAGGTGCACAGGGAGACAGGCTTGATCCATAGCTACATTCTCAGGGACTACATAGCGGAGCTCCATTTTATTCGGAGCTATAGCTTTTGGGTACTTATACTTTTGTGTATATAATTATTGGCATAGCGGGGTCCTGTCCCGCTTATGTGACATGACTTACTCTCCTTAGAGGCTTGTAGACATGTGTTTATGGTTAGATGTGATTGGCCTTGTCGGCCTATATTTTGGATTTCATTTTGTTAGCCTCATCGGCTTATGTACATTGATATGAACATAGATGTCAATGATGATATAATGGTATTGTTGTCCAATGGGACTAGTATGATTGATGAACAAAAATATACGTTTTATTATATGGCTCACCTAGATGTAAGTAAGTGTAAGCTAATGGGGTGCCCGGGTGGGCTAGCACCGGGTGCCCGTCGCGGCCCCCTAGTCGGGTCATGAAAAAAGTGGTATCAGAGCGGTTAAGTCCTAGGGTATGTCTACGAGTCGTGTCTAGTAGAGTCTTGGTTATGGGTGTGTTGCGCGCCACACTTATAAACAAGAAGCTGCGGGCATTTTAGGAATAAATGACCTTGTTTCTTCATAAGAATCTTGCGATAGAGCTACGATATAAGAACTTCTTGTTCCTTAACCGTGGGTTGTGTATTTCAGAAATGCCTGTAAAGAGAAAGGCTACAGCAGCCCAAAAGGGCAAGACGGTGGCAGAAAAGGGGGCTGAAAGGGCACCGCCACCGGTAGTAGAGGAAAGTGATTCCCAGAGTGCGGCTCAATCTCAGTCCTCCCGTTCAGTACCTATATTAGAGGAGCGTGAGCGAGCCTCAACCCTAGCTCCAGCACCTCCGGCTCCTCCACTGGATGCTTCAGGCCAAGATGTAAAAGAGGCCATACATTTGCTTACTCAGTGAGTTGCTGGCCAGACTCAGCGGCAACGTACAGGGCAGGGTGATAGGGCTGTTAGTGCAAGGGCCCGTGACTTCATTACCTTGAACCCTCCGGAATTCTTTGGATCAAAGCCGGATGAGGACCCTCAGGACTTTATTGATGGGATGTTGAGGACACTTTGTTTGATACATGCTTCAGACACCGAATCGGTAGAGCTAGCGTCATATAGATTGAAGGATGTCTCGGTCCATTGGTACACAGTTTGGATGGCTTCACGAGGAGTGAATGCACCTCCCCCGGTATGGCAAGAGTTTGTTGATGCTTTCCTCCGACATTATATGCCTCCAGAAGTTCGGTGAGCTAGAGCCGATAAATTCTTGAACTTGAGGCAAGGTAGCATGAGTGCTTTCGAATATAGTCTCCGCTTCAATTCTTTGGCTAGGTATGTTTCGGCCATGGTAGCGGATATGGGTGATCGAGCGGACCGGTTTGTGAAAGGCCTAGGGCCACATTTGATGGATAGGTGCTTGACTGCGTCCCTTCAGGACAATATGGATATTGCACGCATTCAAGCCCATGCTCAGAACTTAGAAGAAAGTCTGCAACAGCAAAGAAGTGAGCGTGAGCACGATAGGGGACATGGCAAGAGGGCCAGATCTTCGGGTCCGATGAGTGAGTTCAGAGGTGGGCACAGGTAGCATATTTCTAGGCATTCAGGCTATTCTATGAACAGTGCACCTCCACAGTTTTCAGGCCAGAGATTCAATAGATCTACTCGTTACGGGCCGAGTCAGAGTTTTTTGGGGTCTCAGTTCAGAGATGATTCGGGTCAGGCAAGGCCACCCGTACCATGATGTTCCCAGTGTGGGAAGTTGTATTGGGGTCGATGCCGATTGGGTTCAGATGTTTGCTATTCATGTGGTCGACCAGGCCATATTATGCGTGATTGCCCCTCAGTTCATGGTAGAGGTAGGACCCAGCCTTCAGGGTCGGTAGTCGGATCTTCAGCGTCTATACGCCCTATGGGGTCAGGTTCAAATGCTCCAGTCGGCCATGGTAGAGGTAGAGGGAGAGTTCCCAGTTCTAGCGGTCCTCAGCACCGTATTTATGCTTTGGTTGGACACCAAGATCTTGAGTCTTCTCCTGATGTGGTCATAGGTATATTATCGGTATTCTCTCATGATGTATATGCTTTGATTGATCCGGGCCCCACATTGTCATATGTTACTCCATATATTACGGGTCGATTTAGAGTCGAACCAGAGTCGATCAAACCTTTTGAGGTGTCTACACCCGTTGGTGAATCGGTAATAGCTAGCCGAGTTTATAGAAACTGTATAGTTGTGGTTTGTGACCGTCGTACTATGATTGACTTGCATGAGTTAAAAATGGTAGCCTTTGATGTTATTATGGGCATGGATTGGTTGGCTTCTTGCTATGCCAATGTCGATTGTAGAATGAAAGTGGTTCGTTTCCAATTTCCGGGAGAACTAGTTCTAAAGTGGAAAGGGAATACTGCGTCACCAAAAGGTAGGTTTATTTCCTATCTAAGGGCAAGGAAAATGATCATGAAAGGTTGCATTTCTCATCTAGTTCGGGTTGAAGATGTAGAAGCTGAATCGCCAACTCTTCAGTCAGTTCCCGTGGTGAATGAATTTCTAGATGTGTTCCCGGAAGAGCCTCCAGTCCTCCCTCCTGAGCAGGAGATTGATTTTGCTATTGATGTGCTACCAGGCACTAAGCCTATATCTATTCCTCATTATATAATGGCACCCGTAGAATTGAAAGAGTTGAAGGAGTAGTTGAACAACTTGCTTGAGAAAGGCTTCATTAGGCCTAGTTCATCCCCGTGGGGAGCACCTGTATTGTTTGTCCGGAAGAAATATGGCTCCTTGAGAATGTGCATTGACTATCGGCAATTGAATAAGGTGACGATTAAGAACAAATATCGTCTCCCGAGGATTGATGACTTATTTGATCAATTGCAAGGCACCAAATGGTTTTCAAAGATAGATTTGAGATCCGGGTATCATCAGGTGAGAGTTAGGGAGAAAGATATCCCTAAGACAGCCTTCAGAACAAGGTATGGCCATTTCGAGTTCCGAGTGATGTCATTTGGGCTAACTAATGCACCGGCGGTATTTATGGATTTGATGAACAATGTGTTCAGGCCCTTCCTAGATCTATTTGTGATTGTATTCATCGACGATATCTTGGTGTATTCTAGATCTGAGGCAGACCATGCGGATCATTTGCGTATTGTCCTTAGAGTTCTTCAAACTCGAGAGTTGTTTGCAAAATTTTCTAAGTGTGAGTTTTGGCTGAACTCAGTGACATTTCTGGGGCACATTGTTGCAGCCGATGGTATTCGGGTAGATAGTCAAAAGATTGAGGCCGTGAAGACTTGGTCAAGGCCTACAACGCCTACGGAGGTTCATAGCTTTCTGGGCTTAGCAGGTTATTACAGGAGATTTGTTGAAGGTTTTTCTTCTATTTCTGCACCGCTCACAAAGTTGACTCAGAAGTCGGCAAAGTTCCAATGGACAGATGCTTGCGAACGTAGTTTCCAAGAGTTAAAAGATAGATTGACTTCTGCCCCCGTCCTAACACTTCCAGAGGGGTTGGAAGGTTATGTTGTATATTGCGATGCTTCAGGTATTGGGCTAGTCTATGTGTTGATGCAACACGGTAAGGTGATTGTGTATGCTTCAAGGAAATTACGGAAACATGAGAGGAATTATCCAACCCATGATCTAGAATTGGCTGTCGTGGTTCACGCATTAAATATATGGAGACATTATTTATACGGTGTGCATGTGGATATTTATATAGATTACAAGAGTCTTCAATATATCTTCAAGCAGAAAGAGTTGAATTTGCGGCAACGACGATGGTTGGAACTGCTAAAAGATTACGATGTTAATATCCTATATCACCCCAGAAAGGCAAATGTTGTGGCTGATGCTCTTAGCCGTAGATCGATGGAGAGTTTATGTGATGTATGACCAGAGAAGAGATAAATGGTTCGTGCGCTCCAGCAATTAGCTAGCCTAGGAGTTCGAGTAGTAGACTCAGGTAGCAAGGGAACTACTATTCAGAATTCAGCAGTCTCGTCGCTAGTAGTGGAAGTAAAAGAGCGACAATGCGAAGATTCCATGCTAATGCATTATAGAGATACACTCCCTCAGAAAGAGGAGTCATCGTTTGATATTTTAGAAGACGGAGCTCTTCAATGCAGAGGCAGATTATGCGTTCCTGATGTGGCAGGTTTACGCCACCAAATATTGAGAGAAGCTCATTGCTCCCGTTATTCTGTTCACCCCGGTGCGATGAAAATGTATCATGATCTTAAGTCTATATGTTGGTGGAATGGGATGAAGAAGGACACAGCGGAATTCGTGGCTCAATGTCCCAATTGTCAACAAGTGAAAATCGAGCATCAAAAGTCAGGCAGATTGTTGCAACCTATAGAAATCCCAACTTGGAAGTGGGAAGTGATTAACATGGAATTCATTACAGGCTTACCCCATTCTCGACGTAAGTATGATTCTATATGGGTGATTGTGGATAGACTCACAAAGTCAGCTCATTTCTTACCAGTCAGAACGACGTATGTGGCAGAAGATTATGCAAAGCTTTATGTTAGAGAGATAGTGAGACTCCATAGTGTCCCAGCATCTATTATCTCTGATAGAGGGACTCAGTTTATAGCTAATTTTTGGAAGTATTTCCAAGAGGGTTTAGGGACCCAAGTGAGCCTTAGCACGGCGTTTCACCCGCAGACTAATGGACATGCTGAGCGTACCATTTAGACTCTTGAAGATATGTTACGGGCATGTATGATAGATTTTGGAGGAAATTGGGATGATCACTTGTCACTCATTGAATTTTCTTACAACAATAGTTATCATTCTAGCATTCAAATGGCACCATATGAAGCTCTTTATGGGCAAAAGTGTAGATCCCCAATTGGGTGGGTTGAAGTAGGAGAGACTAAATTGATAGGGCCAGACTTGGTCCAGCAAACCATAGAGAAGGTTAAACTCATACAAGATCGGTTGTTAGCAGCTCATAGTCGTCAAAAGTCCTATGCGGATAATCGTCGAAGGGACTTAGAGTTTCAAGTTAAAGATTGGGTATTTTTAAAAGTGTCGCCAATGAAGGGCGTCATGAGATTTGGCAAAAAGGGGAAGCTTAGTCCCCGGTGCATTGGACCTTATGATATTGTACGAAAGATAGGCAAAGTGGCCTATGAGTTAGATTTACCTCCGGATTTGGAGTCAGTCCATCCAGTTTTCCATGTCTCAATGCTTCGAAAGTGTGTTGGAGATCCTACTAGGATCGTGCCAATAAATGATGTACAAGTGACAGAGAAGTTGACTTATGAAGAGGTACCCATTGCCATACTAGATAGGCAAGTACGGAGGCTTAGAAACAAAGAGGCGGCCTCAGTTAAGGTTTTGTGGAGAAATAATAATCGAGAAGAAATGACATGGGAAGTGGAAGAAAGTATGCGATCCAGATACCCACACTTATTTCAGCCCCCGGAAGAGGGCCAAGATGAGACGTCAAGATCATAAGGTATATATGTTTTCCTTTTATACTTTTGGGTTGTGTGTGGCCAAATTCTATTGCTATTATCTTGTGGCCCTGTGAGGCATTGTTATTATGGGTTGTTGTGACAGGATGGTAGTGCCATATTATAGGGGAAACTCTGGCGAAATTTTTATTGAATCCCCGAGAACATTAACATTCGAGGAGGAATGCTCCTAAGGGGGGAGGAATGTTACACCTCGGAAAAAAATCTTCCGTTGATGCACGCGTTAAAGGGGATGCTGTCCGATTTTCTCTAGTTTTAGTCATGGATGCTAGCTATCGATTCTAATGATAGTATGACTTTAAAGAAGGTAGAAACGCTAGCATTGGAGGAGAACGCGCAGGTGGTAAAATAGTTGAACGGAAAGGTATGTAAGGCTAACCCTTCTTTCATAAGGCATGGTTCTTTGGCCAAACATCTAAATCTTCCATAAGTCTATGATGTCTTTCAAATGATTCGATCTTCCGAGCTATTGAGCTCACGACTCTTGATATGCTATGATTGTACTAAATTACGTGTATGATGAGTAAGCTTGTAAAGATAGATGTAATGAATGACGATAATAGTGATAATGATGTCGATGACGACTATAATGGTAATAGCGATGACGATAACGATGATGATGATGATAGTGATGATAATAGTAAAGATGCTTATGATCTACTATGTATATTTATCTATGTATGACGATTATGGAATCCCGAGCTTATAAGGCCGGGTAGAATAAGTATGTATATGATTATATAATGCGCGCACACCTCTGCAGATGGTACGAATAACCCTGACGCCTTGGTAGGGCCAGGTAGATGTAACCCTGAAGCCTTGGTAGGGCCAGGTATGTGTAACCTTGAGCCTTGGCTAGCCAAGTATGTATGAAACACCGATCCTTCATGGTCGGGTATGCTATGTATATGATATGATGATGTAAATGATATAGATATGAGAATGAATTCGAATATGATACGATTACGAATAAGAAATATGTACATGATACGAATGCGAATAAGGATATGTAAATGAATACGGATATGAGTACGGATACGGAAATAGGTGTATGTACACGAATACGCGCTAGAAATGGAAAGTCCCTATGACAAGCAAGTAAGTGCTTATGACGTTGATATTGCTATCTCCCCTCCTATGCTTTTCTCATATTGCTTATTATGTTCATATATTGATGTTGATCATGCTTTACATACTTAGTACATTCTTCGTACTGATGTCCTTTTGTTTGTGGATGATGCGTCATGCCCGCATGTGCACAGGGAGACAGGCTTGATCCATAGCTACATTCTCAGGGACTACATAGCGGAGCTCCATTTTATTCGGAGCTATAGTTTTTGGGTACTTATTCTTTTGTGTACATAATTATGGGAATAGCGGGGTCCTGTTCCGCTTATGTGACATGACATACTCTCCTTAGAGGCTCGTAGACATGTGTATATGGTTAGATGTGATTGGCCTTGTCGGCCTATATTTTGGATTTCATTTTGTTAGCCTCGTCAGCTTATGTACATTGATATGGACATAGATGTCAATGATGATATTTGTATTATTGTCCAATAGGACTAGTATGATTGATGAACAGAAATATACGTTTTATTATGTGGCTCACCTAGATGTAAGTAAGTGTAAGCTAAGGGGGTGCCCGGGTGGGCTAGCAGCAGGTGCCCGTCGCGGGCCCCCTAGTCGGGTCATGACACTTTCGTCCTTACGGTTTACGAGAATGTGAATAAGTGATAAAATTAATTGAACCTGCTATATATATACACAGCTGAAGGCATGTAAAATATGCCCAGAAATACGGGCCGTATTTCAAATATGGGTCGTATTCTGTCGACGTATTTTACATTAAAAAAAAAGTGGAGTCCAAAGGGAGGCGGGTGAAATACGCCCAAAAATACGGGCCGTATTCTGTGGCCGTATTTTACATTAAAAAAACAGTGGAGTCCCGATTTGTTCAAGATGCTTTCACACTTAACCCGGATTTACAAAGTGTTACACTTACGTGATTTATTCTCTTCCGCTTATTTAGTTATTTATTTACGTTGTTATTATCGTTGGGTTGAGGGTTCGCTTACCGAGGTGGGAAAGGTAAGTCTAACACGACTTAGCTAAATTGGGTCGTGACAATAATCATATACCGCTTAAGAGTATAAGTATGCTTAACGAACTATTTTGGGACACGTGTATTGCACACACTTTGCAAGTAAGAAATAGTTCATATGATATAAATCATATAAAATCTGTATTACAAAATATCATAAAAATTTAAAGCGGAAAAGAAAACTAAAATTGATGAATTGAAAATACAGTAAATGCTAATTTCGTCATAATCAAAGAGAATCAGACCCTTGCATGAGGCCAAAAGTTCACTGACATAGGATAAAGTCGTGTCATTGTGAGTGGTTGGGATAGGATTTACGAGGGTTTTGTGAAATTTTTTGAATAAACCATAGATGTATAGATGAGTTGTGTAGAATGATCCATTTCATGTTGGAACACAATTTGAGAAAGTTTAGGATAAGAAATCCTGCAATTTAGATTCTAGTTTAGAACATTACCCTAAACCTCAAACTTCAAGTCAAGCGGGAGAGGATCTCCACAACTAAATCGTCATGGAGGGAATGAGGCATTTCCGTACTCAATAATCTACTGTTGAGTTCCTCTGCTACATTGTCTTTTCTAATGCCCTTAATTCGTTTTATTCTTCTTTTCTAGTATTCAAAGGAACAGATCAAATGTTTTACCTTAAACGAGTCACTATTCATAATGGTGTTAAAAGTACGTTTAAGAGTATAAGTATGTTAAAGAACAATTTTGGGACACCAGTGTTTCACAACCGTCACACACGACAAATAGTACTCACAATATAAGTCAAGTTAAAATGACACAATAAAATAAAACAAAATTTAAAGCGGAAAAGTAAACTGAAATTGAGGAACAATTTAAAAAATTTAAGCAACCACTAAGCAGCAGCTTAAAGGTTTTTATTTTATTACTAAATAAAAGGATCCTTTACATCAAAACAACATAAATCAGTCTAGGAAACTTCAACACAACTACTTGGGACTGATTCGGAGTCGGGACCTTACAAAATGGGGATGCCTCTTGGAAAAAGAACCCAATGAAACCTTAAAAGGCAAAGGGACCACCTCTTGCAATAAGAGACCATATAGTGACAGACGCTGCTTTATGAGTAGCAAAGCTTTTCCTGACAACTTTCAGAATGTGTGATATGAACGATGTTCCATGTTGAAGAAGTACCATTCAGATGGCTCTTATATCATTCATTGGGATTCAGTATTGTTCGATCAAAATCTGTCCTTCGAGGAAGAGCTGATAGCGTTTTTTGCTAGGCAGGTGAGAAAGTTGAGTTCTATGGAGATTGCTTCAGTTAAGGTGCCATGGAAGCACAGTCCAGTTGAGACGGATACTTGGGAGACCGAGGCAGATATGCATGAGTGATATCCCCAGCTTTTCATCGACTCAGGTACCTTTCCTTCATTTCCTTCCTTCACCGTTTTAGGACGAATGATTTTTTAATTGGTATCTGATGTAACGACCCGTTCGGTCGTTACGTGCGTTTTGACACGTTTACCCCTGTTGACTCTTCCCCTAGTCTCGTTAGAGTTCTTTTGACCCGCGGGGATGGGCAATACGATTCGCGTGGTCATCGGGTTAATATTGGTGAGATTTTGAGGAATGTAGAACCTTTAAGTGAAAAATACTTGACTGATAGTTGACTTTTGGGTAAACGGACCTTTTTGTGAAATTTCGTCGATTCCATGAGTTCTGGAGGGTCAATTATGACTTGGTGGGATGTTTTGTTTGATTCCCGAGGCAGTCGAGAGCGCTTTGTACACTTGGTTGGAAACTTGAGTTTGGCCAATAGGGGGCTGACTGCGTCAAGGTGACCTCTGTTGCAAATTCTAAGGCCACGGGTGAGTTTTTAGCACATTTTTACATGTGTCTGCATATTCAGTTTGTATCTGGGAGGTCTCGGATGGATGTCAGGATTTTGGGTGAACTTGCTGAAAACCAGAAATCTGTTTTTTCTGAATTGTCACTTCTGCGATGAGTTGGCCGCGTCTGCAGGACCGCCAAGCGAGGCCTACATAGATGCGAGCCAATGTGTCATTAATGAGACGCTCCTCCGCAGATGAGTATCCCTTGAGTGGGATCGTGTAGGCGGACTGTTGGTCTACGTAAGCGGAGATCGTGAATCAAAAACCTTATATTTTTCCCATTTCGAACCATTCCTTTTCCATTCACTAAATTGAAACCTAGAGAGTACTAAGTGCGAATTGTTGAGTTCTTGGCTTGAATTATCTTTGGGTAAGTTCCTTTAACCCTTATTTATGATCTAAGTTAGAATCCATGGCGGAATTAATGGGGTTGGTTGGAAAGGAAAGTTGTAGCCTGTATAGTTTAAATTCTTGAATCATATGCTACGAAAAGGGGTTTTGGTGGTAAATCTTATTAATATAGTCTTGAATTAAATACTAAGTTTAATCTCTCTTAATCTTATGGAATTTGTCTATGGAAAAGTTGGGGCTTCTTTCTAAATTGAGTTTAATTAGTAATTGAGGGATAGTATTAGACTTCCTAAGTGTTGATTAACCGATGTTTACTCAAAATTTCTATTTTGCCCTTGTGGGCCTGGTTTCCTCTTTAAAAAGGATTATTTCTGATTCGAATAGTATTGTAGCAATATGGGTGTCGTTAGTCTTCGTTTCTAATGAAGATTACGTTTTTTAATAGACTTCGAACATTCCGAAGCTCTTCCAAAGGGCAAGGCTCATATTGGATAGTTCATGGCACCCGCTCGGCATCGATGTAGGTTACAGTATTCCTCTCGATTAGACTCCAATTAGTGAAGCATATGTAGGAGATGAGAATCAGTGATCCGAGGTTGTTATCGAAGCGGAATTTGTTATACTCGCTGCCCGAGGTTTCCTGTCGGGATGAAGGTGTGCATAGACTTCGTGGGTCCCTCATGGGTCATGATTATTGAGACGTGAAGGTTTTCTTCCGTAGCATGTATGTACAGGTTTGAGGTATTTGGCCAGTGCATTGCATCGTATGTGCATTCACGCGTACATCCATTCTTTATTGTCATTTTTGTATATGGCACTTGATATTGAGTTGATCTTATATTGATTGGGTTCGTGAATGTGTTTGATTGCTTACAAGTCTATTTGTTGATTTGTTTCTTAATATATGTGAACTAATTGTTGTCGGCTTATGATACATATTAGTACATAGTGTTTGTACTGATACTACCTTATTATACTCTTTTATGAGTGTAAAGTTTTCTACAGGATCCACATCAGCACCTCGTGAGTGATTCTCGAGGCTCTTATCTGAATTTCCAAGGTGAGCCGTGTTCCATATCCACAGCCCGGAAAACTCTTCTCTTTATGATATTTGTCTTTCTGTTCCGACACAATATTTCAGACACTTATGTATTTCCTATACTCTGACTTATATAGTTTTGTAGTGGTTTTTGTACTATAACTTGACCAGATTCTTGGGGTTTTATTTGTACTTCCGCACTTTAGATATTTATGATACGATATTGAGACTGCTTAAATAATTCTATTACCTTTTGTATGTTTAAAATGAATGTTAAGTAAGGGAAGAGTTTGCTCACCAGGAGGGTTAGCGTGGGTACCCGCTCGATCTACTAGTTGGGTCATGACAAGTTGATATCAGAGCCCTAGGTTGCCGGTCCTACAAGTACAAGAGAATGTCTAGTAGATTCTTGCGGATCGGTAGTATGGGTATGTACTTATCGGCGAGAGGCTATAGGACATTTAGAAAACTTTCAATTATTTCATTCTTTTGTTCTACCTTATACATATTGGTATCTAGAGTATTCGAATTGGTATCTTGGATGTTCAAATTGGTATATGATTTCACTTTTATTCTCTCACGGATGGTGAGGAATCGTGCTACTATTGCAAGGGATGAGGTACTCGAGCCCGCCGCTTAGGGCGGGAGCACAAGGACAAGGCTAAGGACAAGCACGATGATCCCGCCTCGAGACAAGCCAACACTCTACCTGAATCGGACACATCATGCCTCATGAAGCTTTTAGTTAGAGTCTGAACCTCTCTGGCCTACGGACGCTCCAAAACAATCAACCGAGCCAAGCTACCCATACTAGCATATTTCCTGCTCAACGTATCTGCAACAACACTTGCCTTCCCAGGATGATACAAACCAGTAATATCCAAATCCTTAAGCAACTCTATCCATCTCCACTACCTAGAATTAAGATCCCTTTGAGTAAACATATTGTCACGACCCAAACCGATGAGTCGTGATGAGTGTCTGACCTCTTGTGACCAAACACCCAAATACTTGTATCTGGACAATAATGAACATCAAGGGCCCATAACTAACTCAAATTGATCTCGTACTGCCTCATGAAAGAGTGACCTCATGAACTCTACACAATCTGAATATATATATATATATATATATATATATATATATATATATATATATATATACAAGCTTTGAAAGAACAATACAAGCCAACTAGGCCGCTACATTTACTGTACATAAAATAATAGAAGCCGACAAGGATACATCATCTGCCATATACATACTACTGTCTACAGACCTCTATTGGAGTATAACACTATAGAAAGGACGGGACAGGGCCCCGTCATACCCATATGCATATAAATCTCAAAGGAATGGCATACCAAAATAGACTGCAACTCCAGATCAAATGGAGCACATTGATCACTGCTGGATATAGAGGTCCTACTAAGCTGGACCGCCTGTCTGTCTTCCCGAACTTACAGGCATGAACGCAGCCCCCCCCCCCTCCCCGAGCAATAGGGGAGTCAGGTCAGTACGGATAATGTACTGAGTATGTAAGGCATAAGATTAACATAAGCATAAGCATAAGAATCAAAAACGGAATCTAAAACTCAAAAGCCAAACTGACGGTCTACATAGATTTGTATGAATAAGTATCTGGAAGTATCTGGATAAATCCGTATAACTGAAAATGCCTCTGTAGGCGTATAACATGCTCTCAATGATATATATATATATATATATATATATATGAGGAACGTTCAGCCCAATCCGTTATCTCATATCCCATCGACCTCTCCGCGGCCATCATCATATACATTGTCGCGGCACTTGCAGCCCGATCCATATATCACCATCATGGTGCACCAGCTGATCAAGTGGTAATGCGTATATAACGCCTATCCCTTTCCCCACACCCCATATACATATAATACTCGCGTATATAACGCCTTCTGGTCACGGGTCAATATGCTAATGAATATATAAATGCAATGCATGCATAAACTGAATACATAGAACTTTCGGAGTGACGCAAGGTCGTACTATCTTCGATGAACATCTTTTGAGCCAACATCATCAACACAAGAAAGATCAAGACCCATGAACAGAAGGAACAATCATAAACGGGGTATAGGACCATCAAAGACTGAAGTACTCCTAGTGCTTCTAAGAGTAGAGTAATATGGAAGCTCGTAGCTCGCTTGTTTGTTCATATCATAAGATCATGACAAAAATGAAGGAAAGGATAGCCTTTACATACCTTAAAGTTTCCTAAATATCTTAACGTTCTCCTTCTAATTCGAAAAGTCTACATTCAAGAGGATCATACTAAGGTTAAGTCTTGGAAAACACTCTTACGCTCAATCTAGCATAATTAATTAGTTAACGAAATTTGGGCAGCACTTCCCCTATTTTATCAACTTCCACCATATGGCAAAACAACTCCCAAATAACAATAAAAACATCCATAATATCACAATCAAGAAGTCATATTCAATTGAATCCCAAGTTGGGCCAAAATCCCCTTTTTAAGTTCACTCATAGTCATCTTCTTCGTTACACCATCCATGGCATCTCCACTTTCATTCTTTTCCTTTTTAAGGGGTACTAAACCTTTATATCAACTCAACCATAAGAATAAGATGGAAAACATACCTTATAATCAAAGGACTTCACCTCACTCAACTTCCTCCAAGCTCAAGTTCACCACAACTTTGAAGAAAAACAAAAACAATCACCTTCCTTGGATCACCCTTGGGTTTTGATGTTGATTCTCTCCTTAGATGATATGGAAAGGTGTGGAGGGTTAGGTAACCTTCAAAATCTCTCAATAAGACTCTATAAAGGTAGGGAAATAATTGTGGAGACGTGGAAATGAACTTGGGGTCGTTTGGGTGTTAAAAAGGTGGCCAAATCACACCCCGACCAACTTTAAGAAGAGCGTGCTGCTAAGCACACTTAGTGTGTCATCGGACACGCCAACGCTAGCCTGGGGAGGGCCTTGGGCAGTAAGTCCAGCCATTTTGGCAAGTTGGCATGCAGTGTGCAGGTTAGTAAACTGAGTGTGTGAGCACACACTACTCACTTTCTCCCGGTTTCGCGAAAATGCGATCTTTTCGATTCGTTTGATCTCCAATCCTTATGGAACTGTCACAACCCGACTAGGGGCCATGACGGGTACCCGGGGCTAACCACTGACCACCACTCAAACTATTACCCATCGCACTCATCCTGCGTTCATTCATTATTCTCATACTCAAAATCATAGGAAAACCATTTCCATTTTGAAACATATTTACCTTTATATACATAAGCCCTTCGGCTATCAAAATAATATATACACAATGAGGAAATCGTGAGACCATACTACCCACACAAACTTATCTACGATCCTCTACTAGAGTACTAAACATATGGACGGGACAGGACCCCGTCGTGCCCAAAATATATAGACACAAAATCATAAGAAATGGCACCTCCGGAACAACGGAGTGCTCTCAAGTCTGCTGATCGCTCCAATGAATCTGGATCACCTCCCTGCCCACCCGTAGGCATGAACATAGCATCCAAAGAAAGAGAACGTCAGTACAGGCATTGTACTGAGTATGTAAGGCATAAACAATAATAATACATCAATGAAATAGGGAGATATCAAATGAAGAACAACCTGTAACTGACTGTCAATTTTGATAGAAATAAAACATGCTAACTCAATTCATAAATATCACCATACCAAGTATGCATATCTATATAAGCTGCCCGACCATATAGGTACGGTGTGACCATCATTAGCCTGCGTCCAGGCCTCCCGCGTCCGGAGTAACCATCTCATGCTGCCCACTAATGGTGTCTGCCCATTCCATCTAGACATGGTGTATACGCTGCCCGCTTTAGCGGTGTCTGCTCGGCCATATAGGCGCGGTGTAATATCATCATCATGTACATCTCATAGGCTTATCATAATCTTGTCATACTCTTATCATAATGCATGCATAGGAACTCAAAGACAACTATACTTTATCAGGGTGACATAAGGTCGTCAACCCCCGATTCCATTATGGAGCATTTATAAGCATTCTGCCTCACTTTGAAGGAATTAGCATATAAGCTGAGTGTATACAATAAGCATAATCATTATCATAATCATCATTATCATTCTCATAACGTATCTCTTATCTTTATCTCATATGGCTCGTCACGAACATAGACTCATAATTTTCGGAATGTAAGAGGGTCATGGAGAGTAAGGGAAAATCATGCTATGGGAGTCATGCCTTAGAAAGAAGGGACTAGACTTACATACCTTTTCGTTTAGCTATTCTATCGCATGATCGTTCTCCTTCAATGCTCACGTTTCTACCTTCAAGAGAGTTCGTATTAACATTAGCTAATCGATTATATGAACGTGCTTATTAAAGCTAGAGAAAATTGGGCAGCATTTCCTTTGTTTATAAAAATTTCCTCATATCATATATCAACTCCTAAACATCTATAATAACATTCACAACATTATAACCAACAATCTTCATTCATTTACATTACCCACATTTAACAATTTCATTTCAATTCATCCATAATCATGGTCATAATATACTATTACATTTACTCATAATATAGTGCTTATCCCATGTCCTTAATATCATTTATAACATAATCATAATCACAATATATCAAGAATCATGACTCATCCCAAGCTACTACTCAAAATCTCATTATTCTCATCTTTGTAACCCATTTTTTATCTCTTTTCATAATCTAAGTCTTTCAACCTCTCAATATCTTAAACAACATAGAATGATCATAAAACTTACCTTAGATAGTGTGGGAATGAGCCTTGAGTGGAAAGACTTCACTTGAGCCAAAACCGTAGTTCACTTCCAATGGAATTTCATGACTTGGATGAACTCTAATGAGTTTTTTACACTTGATTCTCTTGGCTTGATGAAGTTGATCATGAATTTCTCTTGAGTTCTTGTGGAAGACGTGTGGAGAGCTTTCTAGATAGTTCTTAAAGTGTGGAGAGAATGAATGGAATGAATTAAATGAGATTGGATCCTTATATCAAATTTTAAAATCTGTCCCGACACCATTCTACGGACCAACATACGGTCCGTATTTTTTATATTGGCCGTAGATTTGGCCCAGTGGAAGTCCCATTCTGGGCAGAACATACGGCCTAACATACGGCCAGTATGTTTTATACGGCCTGTATGTTGGGCCGTATAATGCCCAGCTTATCCTAACTCTTTCTCGTCGATTCGTTTGATATCCAATCCTTATGGAACCTTCTTAACACTTGTTTAGCACCTCATTAACAATCTATGGGACATTATAACTCTCCTTCAAGACATCACTACGTCATCATCAATTCAGTACTCACAAAGCTTTCTCAATACATAACGTATACCTTGCCTTTCTTGGAAACCTTTTTTCTCTTACTTCGAATGTCTTTGAAATCTCAATTAGGAACATCTAATATTATTTATTACTTATCAAAACATCATATATGTCGTGCCCTTCGTTAGTCTATTCACTGTGCATGAACGGAAAAAAATTTGAGGTGTAACACTCTTCCCCCCTTTTGGAACATTCGTCCTCGAATGTTAAGCACTCGGGAATTCTACAAAAATTTCGCCAGAGTTTTCCTTGAAATGTGGCACTACCATCCTATTACAACAACCCATAATAACAATGCCTCACAGGGCCACAACATAATAGCAATACATTTTGGCCACACACGACCCAAAAGCATAAAAAGAAAACATACATACCTCATAATCTTGATGTTTCATCTTGGATCTCTTCCGGGGGCTGAAATAAGTGTGGCTACTTGGATTTCATACTCTCTTCTGCTTCCCAAGTCATTTCTTCTTGGTTGTTATTCCTCCATAAGACCTTAACTGAGGCTACTTCTTTATTTCTATGTCTCCGTACTTGCCTATCTAGTATGGCAATGGGTACTTCTTCATAAGCCAACCTTTCTGTCACTTGAACATCATCTATCGAAACAATCCTCGTAGGATCTCCAATACACTTACGGAGCATTGAGACATGGAAAACCGGATGGACTGATTCGAGCTCCAAGGGTAAGTCTAATTCATAAGCTACTTGACCCACCTTGCGGACAATTTTATAAGGTCCAATATATCGAGGACTTAACTCCCCTTTCTTACCAAATCTCATCACTCCTTTCATTGGTGACACCTTTAATAATACCCAATCATCAACTTGAAATTCTAAGTCTCGCCACCGGTTGTCCGCATAAGATTTCTGGCGACCTTGGGTTGTCAACAATCGATCTCGGATCACCTTGACCTTTTCTACTGCTTGTTGAATCAACTCAGGGCCTATTAGCTGTACCTCTCCTACTTCAAACCATCCAATTGGGGATCTACACTTCCCTCCATATAAAGCTTCATACGGAGCCATTTGAATACTGGAGTGGTAGCTGTTGTTGTATGCAAACTCAATAAGAGGTAAGTGGTCATCCCAACTACCACCGAAATCTAGTACACATGCCCATAGCATATCTTCCAAGGTCTGAATGGTACGTTCGGCTTGCTCATCAGTCTGCGGATAAAATGTCGTGCTAAACTTGACTTGAGTACCCAAACCTTCACGGAAATATTTCCAAAATTTAGCTGTAAATTATGCCCCTCTATCAGTAATAATGGACATCAGAATACCATGGAGTCGCACAATCTCTGTGAGATACAACTCTGCATAATCTTCTGCTGAATACGTAGTCCTAACTGGAAGAAAATGGGACGATTTCATGAGTTTGTCCATGATCACCCATATGGAGTCATATTTACTTCGGGAACGGGGTAATCCCACAATAAAATCCATGTAGATCACTTCCTATTTCTAAGTGGGGATTTCCATTGCTTGCAATAATCCTCCTGGCTTTTGATGCTCGATTTTCGCTTGCTGTCATTTGGACATTGAGCTACAAATTCTGCTGTCTTTCTTCATTCCATCCCACCAATACATTAACTTGAGATCATGATACATCTTTGTTGCACCTGGATGTACAGAATGCCGAGAATAATGAGCTTCTTCTAGAATTTGACGACGTAATTCTGCAACATTCGGAACACATAGCCTGTCTCGGTATCTAAGAACCCCATCTATAGAAGTTTCAAATGGATACTTCTCTTTTTCATGAAATGTATCTCTATAGTGGCTCAACTGTGGATCTTCATATTGACGCTCTTTCACCTCTATATCCAAGGATGAAACTGTGGGATTATTAATATCAATTCCTGTACTGTTTGATTCAATTAGACGAACTCCAAGATTAGCTAGCTAGTGGAGCTCACGAATTAATTCCTTCTTATCCGGCGGAACTTCACATAGGCTGCCCATTAATTAGCGGCTAAGCGCATCAGCTACTACATTTGCCTTCCCGAGGTGGTATAAAATACTCACATCACAATCTTTCAATAATTCTAACCACCGCCTCTGCCGCAGATTTAACTCCTTCTGTATGAAAATGTATTGAAGACTCTTGTGATCTGTTTAGATATCAACATGAACACCATACAAGTGATGTCTACACATCTTTAATGCATGAATAACTGCAGCCAAGACGAGATCATGAGTTGGGTAGTTCTTTTCATGTTTCCGCAGCTATCTCAAAGCATATGCAATGACTTTACTGTGCTGCATCAATACAAATCCTAACCAAACGCCCGAAGCATTACAATATACAATATAACCATCTGGCCCTTCAGGTAGTGTCAAGACTGGGCTGAAGTTAACCTATCTTTCAATTCTTGAAAACTGCGTTCACAAACATCATTTCACTTAAATTTAGCTGACTTCTAGGTAAGCTTCGTCAATGGGGCTGAAATAGCTGAAAACCCTTCCACAAATCTCCTATATTAACCTTCTAACCCCAGAAAACTACGAACTTCGGTAGGCGTTGTTGGCCTTGGCCAAGTCTTCACATCTTCAATTTTCTGAGTATCAACTCGAATGCCATCATCTGAAATAACATTACCCAAAAATGTCACGAAATTCAGCCAAAACTCGCACTTTGAAAATTTGCATACAATTCTTGAGTTCAAAGGATTCCAAGAACAATACGTAAATGGTCTACATGTTCTGATTCTATCCGAGAATATACCAGAATATCATCGATAAACACTATCACGAACAAATCTAAGAGAGGCCTGAATACATTATTTATCAAATTCATAAACACTGCCGGGGCATTAGTTAACCCAAATGACATCACCTGGAATTCATAATGGCCATATCCCATTCTGAAAGCTGTTTTGGGAATATCTTCTTCTTTAACTCTCACTTGATGATAACCTGACCTTAGGTCTATTCTAGAAAACCATTTGGCACCCTGTAATTGATCAAACAAGTCATCAATTCTCGGAAGAGGATATTTATTCTTTATCGTCACCTTATTCAATTGCCTATAATCGATGCACATCCGTAGAGAACCATCTTTCTTTCGCACAAATAGAACTGGTGCTCCCCAAGGTGATGAACTAGGTCTAATGAATCTTTTTTCGAGCAAATCCTTCAATTGTGCCTTTAACTCTTTCAATTCTGCAGGTTCCATTCGATAAGGAGGAATAGAAATAGGCATAGTATCCGGCAACATATCAATAGCGAAGTCAATCTCTCTTTCCGATGGAAGACTTGGAAGTTCATCTGGGAATACATCCGGAAATTCATTCACTACCGGAACAGATTGGAAAGTTGGTGGCTTTTCTTCGGTGTCATAAACTCAAACTAGATGGTAAATATAGCCTTTAGCTATCATCTTTCTTGCCTTAAGGTAGGAAATAAACCTACCTCTTGGGGATGTTGTATTACCTTTCCATTTAAGCACGGGCTCTCCCAGAAATTGAAATCTAACTACTTTCATGCAACAATCAACATTAGTATAACATGAGGCCAACCAATCCATGCCCATAATTACATCGAAATCTAGCATTTCCAGCTCAACTAAATCAACTTTAGTCTGGTGGTCACATATCACAATTACACAATTTTTGTATACTTGTCTAGCTATCACGGGATCACCAATCGGAGTAGATACCTCAAAAGGTTTAATTGGCTCGGGTTTCACCCCAATACGACCAGCAACATACGGAGTAATATAAGATAGTGTAGAACCCGGATCTATCAATGCATATACGTCATGGGAAAATACGGACAATATACCTGTAACCACATCCGGGGAAGACTCAAGATCCTGTCGTTCGGCTAAAGCATAGATACAGGGCTGAGTAGCACTTGAAGTAGATGCTCCCCCTCTGCCTCTACCTCGACCTGCAGGAATCTGGGGAGTCTGCCCTGTCGGACGGACAGAAGAAGAACCAGCCGTTGATCCTGTGGGCTGAACCCCAACTCTACCACTCACCGACGGGAAATCTCGCATCATGTGCCTAACCTAGCCACAGGCATAGCAAGCATCTGAACCTCGGCGACACTGTCCAGAATGAATCTACCGCACTAACTACATCGCGGTGCTGGTGGTCTCCTCTGGCTATAATCACCCCCAAACTGAGAACCTGAAGCTCTCGAACTCGGACCTGTCCTGAAGGAACGGAGCGGTAAAATATCATACCTGCAAATCGTGGAGTTGCACTAGTCTCCTACTGGCCTGAGTGTCTAGGATATGTCTGCCTCGATCCCCCTCTACAATCGCTACCTGCACCTATAGAACTGGCCCTCTTGCTTTTCCCTCTATCAATATCACGCTCACCCATTTGTGGATGTTGTTGCCCTTCTAAGTTCTAGGCATGGGCCTGAATGCGGGAAATATCCAGCCCATCTTGCAATGAAGCCGTCAAACAATCTTTAAATAGATGTGGCCCTAGGCCACTCACAAATCTGTGCACTCTATCCCCCATGTCGGCCACCATAGTCGAAGCATATCTAGCCAGTGAATTAAACTGAAGGCTATACTCTCGGGCACTCATATTTCCTTGCTTTAGATTTAAGAACCTATCCGCTCTAGCTCGGCGGACCTCGGGTGGCAAATAGTGGCGGATGAAGGCATCTACAAATTCTTGCCAAACTGAAGAAGGTGAATTCACTTTTCTTGATAATATCCAATTATTATACCATAAGGCCGCCACATCTCGGAGTCTATAATATGCCAACTCCACATATTCAGTTTCAGAGGCATGGATAATCTTCAATGTTCTCAACATTTCATCGATAAAACCTTGCGGGTCTTCATCCGGCTTTGACTCGAAAAACTTCGGAGGATTCAAACTCATGAAATCACGGGCCCTAGTACTAACTACCCTGTCACTTAGACTAGAACTCTGCCGTTGTGCCTGGGCGGCAACTAACTACGTCAATTGATGAATAGCCTCGGTCATTTGTTGACCCGAAGTGGCCGGGGGAGAAACTGGAGGCATAGAAGCTGGAACTGAAGCCCCTTCTTGTTCTTCTATAATAGGCGGAGTAGGAGGAGTATTAGATGGAGCCTCATTATGTGATTCACCCTCTTCTACATTCATTGGCGGATCCTTTTCTACCCGCCTTTCTACCGTAGTCTTGCCCTTCTGGGCGGCTGTATCTTTTCTCTTTGGCGGCATCTCTGAAATCACAACATACTATTAGGGAGGAGAAAATCTTATAACACGGCTCTATCGCACGATCTCATAAGAAGAAGAATGGTCATTTTTCCTAAATGCCTTGTAGCCTCCTATTTATTAGTGTGGCGCGCAACACACCATAAACAAGACTCTACTAGACACGGCTCGTAGACACTTCCTAGGACTGAACTACTCTGATACCACTTTTGTCACGACCCGACTAGGGGCCATGATGGGTGCCCGGGGCTATCCACCGAGCACCGCTCATACTATTACCCATCGTACACATCCTGTGTTCATTCATTTTTCTCATACTAAAAATCATAGGAAAACCATTTCCATTTTGAAACATTTTTACCTTTATATACATAAGCCCTTCGGCTATCAAAATACTATATATATAAAATGAGGAAATCTTGAGACCATACTACCCATACATACGTATCTACGAGCCTCTACTAGAGTACTAGACATACGGACGGGACAGGACCTCGTCGTGCCCAAAATATATATACACAAAATCATAAGAAATGGCACCTTCGGAATAATGGAGTGCTCTCAAGTCTGCTGATCGCTTCTATGAATCTGGATCACCTCTCTGTCTACCTGTGGGCATGAAGACAGCATCCAAAGAAAGAGGACGTCAGTACGAGCATTGTACTGAGTATGTAAGGCATAAACAATAATAATACATCAATGAAATAGGGAGATATCAAATGAAGAAAAACCTGTAATTGACTGTCAATTTTGATAGAAATAAAACATACTAACTCACTTCATAAACATCATCATATCAGGTATGCATATCTATATAAGCTTCCCGACCATATAGGTATGGTGTGATCATCATTAGCTTGCGTCCATGCCTCTCGCGTCTAGGGTAACCATCTCATGCCTCCCACTAATGGTGTCGGCCCATTCCATCTAGACATGGTGTATACGCTGCCCGCTTTAGCGGTGTCTGCCAAGCCATATAGGCCCGGTGTAATATCATCATCATGTACATCTCATAGGCTTATCATAATCTTGTCATACTCTTATCAAAATCATGCATAGGAACTCAAAGACAACTATACTTTATCGGGGTGACATAAGGTCGTGAACCCCCAATTCCATTATGGAACATTTATAAGCATTCTGCCTCACCTTGAAGGAATTAGCATATAAGGTGAGTGTATACAATAAGCATCATCATTATCATTCTCATAACGTTTCTCTTATCTTTATCTCATATGGATCTTCATGAACATAGACTCATAATTTTTGGAATGTAAGAGGGTCATGGAGAGTAAGGGAAAATCATGCCACGGGAGTCATGCCTTAGAAATAAGGGACTAGCCTTACATACCTTTTCGTTTAGCTATTCTATCGCTTGATCGTTCTCCTTCAATGTTCACATTTCTACCTTCAAGAGAGTTCGTATTAACATTAGCTAATCGATTATATGAACGTGCTTACTAAAGCTAGAGAAAATTGGGCAGCATTTCCTTTGTTTATAAAAATTTCCTCATATTATATATCAACTCCTAAACGTCTATAATAACATTCACAACATTACAACCAACAATCTTCATTCATTTACATTACCCACATTTAACAATTTCACTTCAATTCATCCATAATCATGGTCATAATATACTATTACATTTACTCACAATATAGTGCTTATCCCATGTCCTTAATATCATTTATAACATAATCATAATCACAATATATCAAGAATCATGACTCATCCCAAGCTACTACTCAAAATCTCATTATTCTCATCTTTGTAACCCATTTTCTATCTCCTTTCACAATATAAGTCTTTCAACCTCTCAATATCTTAAACAACATGGAATGATCATAAAACTTACCTTAGATAGTGCGGGAATGAGTCTTGAGTGGAAAGACTCCACTTGAGCCAAAACCCTAGTTCACTTCCAATGGAATTTCTTGACTTGGATGAACTCTAATGAGTTTCTTACACTTGATTCTCTTGGCTTGATGAAGTTGATCACGAATTTCTCTTGAGTTCTTGTGGAAGATGTGTGGAGAGATTTCTAGAGAGTTCTTGAAGTGTGGCGAGAAAGAATGAAATGAATTAAATGAGATTGGATCCTTATATCAAATTTTAAAATCTGCCCCGACACCATTCTACGGAACAACATACGGTCCATATTTTTTATACTGGCCGTATGTCTGGCCGTAGATTTGGTCCAGTGGAAGTCCCATTCTGGGCAGAACATACGGCCAGTATGTTGGGCCGTATAATGCCCAGCTTTTCCGAACTCTTTCTCGTCGATTCGTTTGATCTCCAATCCTTATGGAACCTTCTTAACACTTGTTTAGCATCTCATTAACAATCTAAGGGACATTATAGCTCTCCTTCAAGACATCGCTACGTCATCATCAGTTCGATACTCGTAAATCCTTCTCAATACATAACGTATACCTTGCCTTTCTTGGCAACCTTTCTTCTATTACTTCGAATGTCTTTGAAATATCAATTAGGATCGTCAAATATTATTTCTTACTTATAGAAACATCATATACTTCATGTCCTTCATTAGTCTATTCACTGTGCATGAACGAAAAAAATTCGAGGTGTAACATTCCTCCCCCCTTTTGGAACATTCGTCCTCGAATGTTAAGCACTCTAGAATTCTACGAACATTTCGCCAGAGTTTTCCTTGTAATATGGCACTACCATCCTGTCACAACAGCCCATAATAACAATGCCTCACAGGCCCACAACATAATAGCAATACAGTTTGGCCACACACAACCCAAAAGCATAAAAACAAAACATACATACCTCATACTCTTGATGTTTCATCTTGGATCTGTTCCGAGGGCTGAAATAGGTGTGGGTACTTGGATTTCATACTCTCTTCCGCTTCCCAAGTCATTTCTTCTCGGTTGTTATTCCTCCATAAGAATATAACTGAGGCTACTTCTTTATTTCTAAGTCTCCGTACTTGCCTATCTAGTATGGCAACGGATACTTCTTCATAATCCAACCTTTCTGTCACTTGAACATCATCTATCGAAACAATCCTCGTAGGATCTCCAATACACTTACGGAGCATTGATACATGGAAAACCGGATGGACTGATTCGAGCTCCGAGGGTAAGTCCAATTCATAAGCTACTTGACCCACCTTGTGGACAATTTTATAAGGTCCAATGTATCGAGGACTTAACTTCCCTTTCTTACCAAATCTCATCACTCCTTTCATTGGTGACACCTTTAATAATACCCAATCATCCACTTGAAATTCTAAGTCTCACCGTCGGTTGTCCGCATAAGATTTCTAGCAACCTTGGGCTGTCAACAATCGATCTCGGATCACCTTGACCTTTTTTACTGCTTGTTGAATCAACTCAGGGCCTATTAGTTGTACCTCTCCTACTTCAAACCATCCAATTGGGGATCTACACTTCCCTCCATATAAAGCTTCATACGGAGCCATTTGAATACTGGAGTGGTAGCTGTTGTTGTATGCAAACTCAATAATAGGCAAGTCGTCATCCCAACTACCACCGAAATCTAGTACATATGCCCGTAGCATATCTTCCAAGGTCTGAATGGTACGTTCGGCTTGCCCATCAGTCTGCGGATGAAATGTCGTGCTATACTTTACTTTAGTACCCAAACCTTCTTGGAAAGATTTTCAGAACTTAGCTGTAAATTGTGCCCCTCTATCAGTAATAATGGACATCAGAATACCATGGAGTCACACAATCTCTGTGAGATACAACTCTGCATAATCTTCTGCTGAATACGTAGCCCTAACTGGAAGAAAATGGTCCGATTTCGTGAGTCTGTCCATGATCACCCATATGGAGTCATATTTACTTCGGGAATGGGGTAATCCCACAATAAAATCCATGTAGATCACTTCTTATTTCCAAGTAGGGATTTCCATTGCTTGCAATAATCCTCCTGGCTTTTGATGCTCGATTTTCGCTTGCTGACTGTTTGGACATTGAGCTACAAATTCTGCTATGTCTTTCTTCATTTCATCCCACCAATACATTAACTTGAGATCATGATACATCTTTGTCGCACCTGGATGTACAGAATGCCGAGAATAATGAGCTTCTTCTAGAATTCGACGACGTAATTCTACAACATTCGGAACACATAGCCTGTCTCGGTATCTAAGAACCCCATCTATAGAAGTTTCAAATGGAGACTTCTCTTTTCATGAAATGTATCTCTATAGTGGCTCAACTGAGGATCTTCGTATTGACGCTCTTTCACCTCTATGTCCAAGGATGAAACAGTGGGATTATTAATATCAATTCATGTACTGTTTGATTCAATTAGACGAACTCCAAGATTAACTAGTTGGTGGAGCTCACGAATTAATTCCTTCTTCTCCGGCGGAACTTCACATAGGCTGTCCATTAATCTGCGGCTAAGTGCATCAGCTACTACATTTGCCTTCCCTGGGTGGTATAAAATACTCACATCATAATCTTTCAATAATTCTAACCACCGCCTCTGCCGCCGATTTAACTCCTTCTGTTTGAAAATGTATTGAAGACTCTTGTGATCTGTATAGATATCAACGTGAACACCATACAAGTAATGTCTCCACATCTTTAATGCATGAATAACTGCAGCCAATTCGAGATCATGAGTTGGGTAGTTCTTTTCATGTTTCCGCAGCTGTCTCGAAGCATATGCAATGACTTTACCGTGCTGCATTAATACACTTGGAAAACCACTTGGCACCCTGTAACTGATCAAACAAGTCATCAATTCTCGGAAGAGGATATTTATTCTTTTTCGCCACCTTATTCAATTCCCTATAATCGATGCACATCCGTAGAGAACCATCTTTCTTTCGTATAAAACATACTGGTCGTAGATTTGGTCCAGTGGAAGTCCCATTCTGGGCAGAACATACGGCCAGTATGTTGGGCCGTATAATGCCCAGCTTTTCCGAACTCTTTCTCGTCGATTTGTTTGATCTCCGATCCTTATGGAACCTTCTTAACACTTGTTTAGAACCTCGTTAACAATCTAAGGGACATTATAACTCTCCTTCAAGACATCACTACGTCATCATCAGTTCGGTACTCGTAAATCTTTCTCAATACATAACATATACCTTGCCTTTCTTGGCAACCTTTCTTCTCTTACTTCGAATGTATTTCAAATCTCAATTAGGATAGTCAAATATTATTTCTTACTTATTGAAACATCATATACGTCGTGCCCTTCGTTAGTCGATTCACTGTGCATGAACGGAAACTTTTCTGAGGTGTAACAGGAACCTTCTTGGCACTTGTCTAGAACTTCACTAACCATCAAAGGGACCTCATATCTCTTCCTCAAGGTGATGCTTGGCAGTGCATAGCTCAAATGATACGAAATTTCCCAAAACATGGCTCAACCTTAACTTTCTCCAACGAACTTACTTCTTTAGCCTCAAATGCCTTTGGAATCTTAATTAGAATCATCAAACATCCTTCTTAAGGGTTTCATGTACACTTTAGGTTTACATTGTCATGTTCATAATACGAGGGACACGAAATTCCAAGGTGTAACACATATGCTGAAGACTGCGATGATCGGTGAAAACCTGACAATGGATACCATAGAGATAGTGCCTCCAAATCTTCAAAGCGAAAACCACAGATGCCAACTCCAAATCATGCGTGGGATAGTTCTTCTCATGAATCTTTAGCTGCTTGGAAGAATAAGCAATCACCTTTTTTTTCTGCATCAAAATAGCACACAAACCAGAACAAGAATCATCACAATAAACTACAAAGTCCTTGCCCTCCACAGATAAAGATAGAATTAGAGTTGTAGGCATTAAATTCTTGAGCTTTTGGAATCTCCCCCAACACTTGTCGGACTACTGAAAAGGTACCTCTTTTTGAGTTATACGGATCAAATGCGAAGCAATAGAAGCAAACCCCTTTAAGAATCGACGATAGTAATCGGCTAACCCCACAAAGCTGCGAATCTCTGTCACTGATATAGGCCTAGCCCAATCTCTTACTACCTCAATCTTCTTACGATCAACCATAATCCCCTCTTGCGACACCACATGGCCCAGGAATGATACAGACTCAAGCCAAAACTCACACTTAGAGAACTTGGCATACAACTCCTTGTCTCTCAGCAACCTAAAAATGACCCTCAATTGTTTTTCATGATCTTCTTTACTCTTCGACTAAACCAAAATGTCATTAATAAACACGATCATAAAAGATTCTAAGTATGGCTTAAAAATTCCATTCATCAAATCCATAAAAGCAGTTGGGGCATTAGTAAGCCGGAAAGACATAACAAGGAACTCATTGTCTTCGGAATATCTTCGGCCCGAATCTTCAACTAATGATAACCCGATCTCAAATCAATTTTTAAAAACACGGAAGCCCCTTAAAGCTAATTAAATAAATCATCTATACGAGGGATGGGATACTTATTTCGAATGGTTACTTTATTTAACTGGCGGTAATCAATGCACATCTGCATAGTCCCATCTTTCCTTTTCACGAAAGCACAGGAGCGCCCCACGGGGAGACACTCAGACGAATAAATCCTTTACTAAGAAGATCCTGAAGTTGTTCTTTCAATTCTTCAACTCTGCAGGTGCCATCTGATATGGCAGAATAGAAATAGGGACAACAGTTCGATGATATGAACCTGTATAAGATCATGGATAAAGTGTTGTATGGTAAGCCAAGGAGGCCATGCTTGATAGTGAGGGTGTGTAGAGGATTAAGGGGAGCATTTGCATTCCTCATGTTGGTGGATTGATTGGTTTGATATTGGAGAAGGCTCATAGTTCATAGTTCCAGATATTATATTCATCTGAGTGCTACCAAGATGTATCGTGATTTCAGACAGCACTATTTATGGGGTTGGATGAAGAGCGACATTACAGAGTTTGTTTCTAAGTGTTTGAATTGCCAGCAGGTTAAGTATGATAACCAGAGACCAAGTGGTATTCTTCAGGGGATGCTCATTCCCGAGTGGAAGGGGGACAGGATAGCTATGGATTTTGTGGTTGGTCTTCTGAAGACCTTGGGCAACTTTGATTCTATTTGGGTTATTGTGGATAGGTTGACTAAGTCGGCGCACTTCATTCTGGTTCAGGTGACTTACAATTCAGAGAAGTTGACACGGATCTACTTAGACAGATTATTTGTCACTACCCAAATAACCATGAGTGGAACCCACACAAATTCTCCTAGTGGGCGAACCAATCCCCGTAACCAATCATACTATTCCAATTCATGGGTTTCTAATAGATCCAACCCCTTTCAAACAGTTTTTATGCTAAAGTTCTCATCTTTATTAGAACCCTAAGTCTCACTATGCAATTTCCACCATAAGTAATAAATTCTCATCCTAGAAAGTGATACTCTACACTCCTAGATGAATAAACAATAATAAAATTAAAAACCCATTCATTATCCAAGGGTTTACTAATTCTAGGGTTCTAATCTTTCATTCACCATTAGAGGACCTTAAACTAATCATGAAACTTAAGGATGATAATGGAATGAACAATAAAAGGGTTAAGTCTTACCTTCAAAGAGGAGTTTCACCGCAGCCTTAGAAATTCACCTCACTTTCTTGGGAACTATTTTGGTGTTATATGGGGAATGGTTTCGAATTTTGTGATATAAAAGTCAGTTTCTGCCTCCTATCGACCGCTGCAGCGGTCCTTTCTTCGCTGCAGCGGTCTCATTGTAGTGGGAAACCCCACCAATATGGTAGAGCTCACTAAACCCGAAACCTCACGGTGGCAATCGGCGAACCGCGACGGCGGACTTGCTGCAGCGGTCACGTCCGACCAGTAATCTCTGGTTTTTCACCAGTTTTTCATCCAAAATCCCAACATCAATCCAAGGCCCTATCGACACAAACCAAACATGCACATCAATGTAAAAACATGCTACGGACTCACCCGTGGCTTCGGAATTCCCATCAGAATTCAAATTCACAAAGTCACCCCCAACGGAAATAAGTTAAGTTTTCAAACAAGTGCACAAATACAATCAGGCCATTATTTCATAATTCTAGCTCCTTATGTTATCACTATACACGCTCATAGTCTCAGAAAGGAACTAGCGGGGGTAAAATGGTTAAAATGCCCATAACGACCTAGCGAGTCGATGCATCATATACCAATTAAGCAACCGTTCATCCCCGATCAGACAAAGAAAGGAACAAGGGGAAAGGTACCTTACTCGGTAAAAAGTTGGGGATAATTATTACTCATATTTGATTCAGTCTCCCAAGTAGCTTCCTCAACAGGGCAGTTCTTCCACTGAACCTCCACTGATGCAATCTCCTTAGTCCTCAACTTACGAACCTCCCTATCTAGAATAGCAATAAGCTCTTCCTCATAAGACAAGTTCTCGTCTAACAAGACTGAATCCCAACCAATGACAAAAGAACCATCACCACGATATCTCTTCGAAATAGAGACATGAAACACCGGATGAATGCCAGACAAACCTGGAGGCAAAGTCAACTCATAGGGTACCTCCCTTACTAGGCTAAAATCTCAAAGGGACCGATGAACCTATGACTGAGCTTGCCCCTTTTCCCAAACCTCATCACACCCTTCCTGGGTGAGACTTTTAACAAAACCTGCTCCAAAACTATGAACTCAAGATCTAGAACCTTCCGGTCTGCATACTCTTTCTGTCTACTCTAAGTCGCAAAGAGTTTTTCCTGAATCACCTTAACTTTTTCTAATGACTCTCTAAAAAGATCAGTAGACCATGGCCTTCCCTCAAATGTATCAAACCACCCAATAGGAGACCTACATCTCCTCCCATAAAGAGCCTCAAACGGGGCCATATCAATGCTCGAGTGGTAAATATTATTATACGAAAACTCTGCCAATGGTAAGAACAGATCCCAATGACCACCGAGTCAATCACACAAGCTCGGAACATATCCTCTAGAACCTGAATCGTCTGCTCAAACTGACCATCTGTCTGAGCGTGGACAGTTGTGCTAAGATCCAACCTAGTGCCCAACTTAGACTGCAAAGTCCTCCAAAACTGGGATGTAAATGTCGTGCCTCCATCCGATACAATGGAAATAGGGACCCCATGCAAATGAACAATCTCACGGATATAAATCTAGGACAACTTCTGAGCAAAATAAGTGATCTGAAGGGGTATGAAATGAGCAGACTTGGTCAATCTATCAATAATGACCCAAATCGAATCAAACTTACCCAAAGCTTTTGGAAGACCAACGAAAAAATCCATAGCTATCCTCTCCCACTTCTACTCAGGAATGGGCATTCTTTGAAGCATACCTCCAAGTCTTTGGTGCTCGTACTTAACCTGCTGACAATTTAAACACTGCCAAACAAACTCAACAATATCAATATCACGCTTTATCCTAGCCCACCAATAGTGTTGTCTCAAATCACGATACATCTTGATAGCACCAGGATGAATAGAATATCTAGAACTGTGAGCCTCCTCTAAAATCGTCCAGATCAAATCAACAACACAAGGGACACAGACACGCCTCTTAATCCTCAGAATGGCCTCATTATCAATCATGGCCTCCTTAGCCTTACCACTCAAAACCTTGTCGCGAATCTTGCACAAACTCGCATCCTCGAATTGGTTTACCTTAATCTGTTCCAGAAACAATGATCTCGCCTCAACACAAACCAACAATCTACCTGAATTGCACACGTCAAGCCTCATGAAACTGTTAGCTAGAGTCTAAAGCTCTCTGGCTAATGGACGCTTCGAAATAATCAACCGAGCCAAGCTACCCATACTAGAAAATATCCTGCTCAATCCATCTGCTACAATGTTTTCCTTGCCAAGATGATACAAAATAGTAATATCGTAATCCTTAAGCAACTCCATCAATCTCTGATGCCTAGAATTAAGATCCCTCTAAGTAAACATATGTTGAAGACTGCGCTAATCGGTGAAAATCTCATAATGGACACCACAGAGATAGTGCCCCCAAATCTTCAAAGCGAAAACCACCGATGCCAACTCCAAATCATGAGTGGGATAGTTCTTCTCATGAATCTTTAGCTGTCTGGAATCATAAGCAATCACCTTCATTTCCTACATCAAAATAGCACACAAATCGGAACGAGAAGCATCACAATAAACCACAAAGTCCTTGCCCTCCACCAGCAAAGAATAGGAGTTGTAGGCAAAAAAGTCTTGAGCTTTTGGATGCTTCCTCCACACTCATCGAACCATTTAAAAGGTACTTCTTTCTGAGTCAAACAAGTCAAGTGTGAAGCAACAGAAGCAAACCCCTTCACGAACCAACGATAGTAACTGGCTAACCCCACAAAGCTACGAATCTCTGCCACTGATGTAGGCCTAACCCAATCTCTCACTGCCTCAATCTTCTTAGGATCAACCATAATCCCCTATTTCGACACCACATGGTCCAAGAATGATACAGACTCAAGCCAAAACTCACACTTAGAGAACTTGGCATGCAACTCCTTGACTCTCAATAACCCAAGAACAACCCTCAAGTGTTTTTCATGATCTTCTTTACTCTTCGGATAAACTAGAATGTCATCAATAAATACGATTACAAAAGAGTCTAAGTATGGCGTAAAATTCCCTTCATCAAATCCATAAAAGCAGCTGGGGCATTAGGAAGCCCGAAAGACATAATAAGGAACTCATATTGCCCATATCTAGTCCTGAAGGCTGTCTTCGAAATATCTTCGGCCCCAATCTTCAACTGATGATAACCCGATCTCAAATCAATTTTTGAATACCCTGAAGCCCCTGAAGCTGATCAAATAAATCATCAATACGAGGGGTGGGGTACTTATTTCGGATGGTGACTTTAGTTAACTGGCGCTAATCAATGCACATTTGCATAGTCCCATCTTTCTTTTTCACGAAACGCATTGGAGCACCCCACGGGGAGACACTCAGTCGAATAAAACCCATACTAAGAAGATCCTGAAGTGGTTCTTTCAATTCTTTCAATTTTCCGATGATGAGTGACATAACAAGAAAGAGATGAATGCATACACAAGTCACAGCATAACAAATAAGGAGAAAAGCCAATCATAACAACAAGGCGACAAGCCCACAACAATCAAAAGAACCAACCTAATAGGATTTAACCTCCACACCATACCCAAAGGCCTAATCACGCTTTCCCCGTCAATATTTAACTCCTACATATGCTTCACCAATTGGAGTCTAATCGAAAGGTAAACCTTAGCCTACCTCGATGCCAAGCGGATGCCATGAACTATCCAACGCAACCTTGCCCTTCCGAAGAGCTTCCTAATGTTCGAAGTCTATTGAACAACGTAATCTAGATAAGAAATGAAGATTAACGATACCCATATTACTACAATACTATTCAAATCGAAAACAACCCTTTTTAAAGAGAAAATCGGGCCCACAATGGAAAGTAGGAATTTTAAGTAAAAATCGGTTAATCAACACTTAGAAAGTCCGATATTATCCCTCAATCTCCAATTAAACTCGGTTAACCATTAATTTCACCCATTAATAAAAAGCACTCAATTTACAAAGGAACCCTAACCTCCCTTATTTGTAATCCATGAAATTTAGATAGATCAACTTAGTATCTACTTATTCCAAGTATTTCATGACTATATTAATAAGATTTTCCAATCAAAACTCACTTCCAAAGCATATGATTCATGAAGTTAAACTTAGAGTCTACTACATTTCCTTCCCATTAAACCTCTTAATTCAACCATAGAATCCAAGATTAAACATTAAATAAAACACAAAGAAGAAAAAGTAAACTTACCTAATGAAGATTCAACCCTAAATGCTTCTCAATTCGCAACGGAGGTCACCTTGACACGGTCAACCACAAACGACCAAAATCAAATTTCCAACCAAGGGTACAAAATGCTTCTGAGTGCTTCGGGAACCGAACCAATCATCACACCAAGTTATAATCGACCCTCCGAACATCATGGAATCGACGGAATTTCAAAAAAGGTCCGTTTACTAAAAAGTCAACTATTGGTCAAACATTTTTCACTTTAAGGTTCTAACATCCTCAAATGCTATCGAAACTCGCACGATGACCTCGGGAACCATATCGCCAATCCTCACGCGTTAAAAACTCTCTAACGAGGCTAAAGGAAGGGTCAATTGGGGAAAAATGGTCAAAACGCACATAACAACCAAACGTGTCGTCACATGAGATACCAATTAAAAAAATCCTTCGTCCTCGAATAGAGAAGAAAGGAAACGAAGGAAAGGTACCTGAGTGGGGACATCTCTCGTGCATTTCTGCCTCTGTCCCCAAAGTGTCCTCCTCTACTAAACGGTACTTCCATTGCACCTTAACTGAAGCTATCTCCTTTGACCTCAACTTCCTCACTTGACTATCGAAGATTACTATTGGATCTTCCGTGAAGGACAAATTTTGATCGAAAAATATTGAATCCCTATGTATGATATAAGAGCCATCTGAATGGTACTTCTTCAACATGAAAACATAGAACACTGGATGAACACCTGACAAACCTAGTGGCAAAGCTAACTCAAGCCACCTCACAAAAATGGCGGAGAATCCCGAAAGGACCATCAAACGTCTGGCTCAACTTGCCCTTTTTCCTAAATTGTCACACCCTTCATAGGTAAAACATTCAACAGACCTGCCCGCCGACCATAAACTCTAAATCACGAACCTCTGATCCTCATACTCTTTTTGCCTACTTTGAGCTGCCAGAAGCATTTCCCGAATCAACTTCATCTTGTCTGAATACTCTCTCAAAAAATTCGTACCCCAAGGCCTCACCTCAAAGGAATCGAACCACCCAATCGGAGAATGACATCTTTTATCATACAAAACCTCGAATGGTGCTATGTCAATACTCGAGTGACAACTTTTGTTGTATGCAAACTCTGCCAACAATAAGAACTGGTCCCAATGACCCATAGAGTCGATAACACAGGCTCTCAACGTGTTCTCAAGCCCCTAAATAGCCCTCTCAGACTGATCGCCGGTATGCGGATTAAACGAAGTGCTAAGATCCAACTGAGTACCCAACTCCTTCTACAAAGTCCTCCAGAAATGAGAATTAAACTGAGCGCCTCTATCTAAAATGATGGGAATAGGCACTCTATGTAATTGGAGTATCTCTCTATTGTAGATTCGTGCCAACTTTTGTGAATTGTAAGTCATCTAAATGAGAATGAAGTGCGCAGACGTAGTCAACCTATCCACAGTCATCCAAATTGAATAAAAATGTCCAAAATCCACGGCTATCCTGTCCCACTTGCACTCGGGAATGAGCATCCTTTGAAGCACATCACCTAGTCTCTGGAGCTCATACTTAACCTGCTGGCTATTCAAACACTGAAAAATAAAATCCGTGATGTCCCGCTTCATCCTACTCCACCATAATACTGCCTCAAATCACGATACATCATTGTAGCACCCGGATGAATAGAATATCTGGAACTATGAGCCTCCTCCAATATCAAACGAATCAATCCACCCACACAAGGAACACAAATACACCCCTTAATCCTCAAAAAAAACAATGGCCACCTTGGCCTCACCACTCAACACCTTATCCCTAGTCTTAAACAACTTCACATCATCAAATTGCTACGTCTTAGTCTGCTCCAAAAGAAACGACCTCGCCTCAATACATGCCAGAACCTTGCGAGGTTCCAAAATATCCAATCTCACAAAGCTATTAGCAAAAGTTTGAACCTCCATGACTAAAGGACTCTCCTCAACAAGCAATCGAGCTAAGCTACCCATACTCACCGATTTTTGGCTAAATGCATCAGCTATCACACTATCCTTGTCTGGATAATAAAGAATTGTGATATCATAATGCTTAAGAAACTCCAACTATCTACGTTGCCTCGAATATATAATAATCAGGCACACGACGATCTCAAACCAGTAATCAACCAGGAAGTCAATGTTCACGAGCACCGTACAATACAATAAATAACCACAACCTGAAATCAGTATGTATGAGTGAATGAAATATGAATGCAATGCAATAATACACACATGCTTCGGGCGAAAGATGTCTATGCTCTGATAGTCATGACTCATGGGGGACCCACAAATTCCATGCACCTGCTGCAGCGTAAAGCTCAATCCAAGTCAGTGTTGCGGAATGTGCAACACAAACCCAGTCAGTGTTGCGGAACGTGCAACCCAATCCAAGTGTTACAGAACTTGTAACCCGGTCCAATATATGTATGTGTGTGTGTGTGTGTGTGTTGCGGCATGCAACCCGATCCAAATATATGAGTATGAAAGCATGCATAATATCATGGCCAACAAGAGTATATCAATGACAACCGCGCCACACCTGGACACATATCCCAATATCAAGATCAATATCAATTCCTTCCTCTTCACAAGTCAATAATCAATAACTGAGAGATACGGGTTCACAACCATGAATAACCACAACCTGAAATCAGTATGTATGAGTGAATGAAATATGAATGCAATGCAATGATACACACATGCTTCGGGCGAAAGATGTCTATGCTCTGATAGTCATGACTCATGGGGGACCCACAAATTCCATGCACCTGCTGCAGCGTAAAGCTCAATCCAAGTCAGTGTTGCGGAATGTGCAACACAAACCCAGTCAGTGTTGCGGAACGTGCAACCCAATCCAAGTGTTACAGAACTTGTAACCCGGTCCAATATATGTATGTGTGTGTGTGTGTGTGTGTTGCGGCATGCAACCCGATCCAAATATATGAGTATGAAAGCATGCATAATATCATGGCCAACAAGAGTATATCAATGACAACCGCGCCACACCTGGACACATATCCCAATATCAAGATCAATATCAATTCCTTCCTCTTCACAAGTCAATAATCAATAACTGAGAGATACGGGTTCACAACCATGAATAAGTCACTAAGTATTCATATCAGAGTATCATGAAAGATGAGAATGAGTGCAATGTATAACGTCAATGAACGATGACAACATATCAAATCAATCATGCCACACAAAGACAAATCTCTCGGTATCAATAACAAGTCAAGTTCTTTCCTCCATCCAAGATAGTACTCATAAGTGAGGGATAGCAATATCTCAATCATGATAAGACGCTAAGCATCTAATCCCAATATATGTATAAATGAGTGTAGGCACGATACATTGTCAACGAGAATATAAGAATCAATCGTGCCACACATGGACACATAACTCAATCACAATATCCATATCATAACTTTACTTTACTTTCCAACAACCTCAATGATGATAAATAGGCCCTCCAAATCATAAGGCAATCACTAAGCAACAACTCTAGAATAAATCACGTGGCGACAAGACAACAATCACAACAAGCAACAACTCAATAGAACCCAATAAGGTGACAAGCCATAGTCAACAACAATACCAACCTAAGAATCCATCCCAACTTCACACCCGAAGGTGTAACATGCTGTCTCTGAAAATCAATAACTCTACATATGCTTTAGTAACGGAAGTCTAACCATAAGGTAAGCCGTAACCTACCTAGAATGTGAATAGGAGCCCCGAACCATCAAACCTTAGCCTTGCCCTTTGTTTGTGCCTCCAAATACTCAAAGTCTAATCATATTCGAATTCTACATTAGAAATCAAGAAGAACAATACCTATATTGCTATAATTCTAATTTAGGCCAAATCTAACCAAGGAAGATGAGGAAACAGACCCACAAAGGTAAAATGGGAAATTCTAAGGTGGAATAGGCAATTCATGTCTAGATGATCAAAACCCGCTAGTCAATTGCTAGATTAATTCAAGATTAACCCAAATTCAAAATTAAAGTGAAACCCCCAATTTGGGTATAAACCCTAACTTTTTAATCCACAAATTAATCCTTAATAATGGAAGATATAAGCTTAACAACAATGAATAATTCAGAATCTATGGTTATATTAGCCAATTTCATCAACAATTTTCACTTAGGAAGTCTAAACCCATTTTAAGAATTTCTTATGGAAACCCACTTTTCCTCTTTGATTCTAGCACGGATTAATGATTAAGAAAGAAGAGTAATGAATTCTAAGGCAAAGGATCTTACCTCTATGAAGAATCCGATCAAATGCTCTCAAAATCGACCTAAAAATGCTTAAGAAATGATGTAATGAAGTGATAAGGATTTTGGGGTTTTAACTATGCTATAAATAACAAATTTGCCCCGTCAACCACTGCGGCGGTCATAGGACTCGCTACAGTACACACGACATGGCGCACATATAGCCTGCTATGGCAGCCGTCACCTAAAATCATAAGGCCTCTATTGCGACACGCATGACCGCTATCGCGAGCCAACTGTGGCGATTGGTTGACCGCTATGGTGACTAGGCACAAAAACACCCAATCTGTTATAGCCGCCAGTCCCTTCGCTATGGCGGGATTGCCACGGCGATTTTGGTGCCGCTACGGCGGATACGCTAGATACCAAAAATTTTTGGTTTTTGACCAATCTCAACCAGAAATCCGACTATCAACTGAGGCCCCGCAGATACATAACTAACATGATAAAACACATAAAAACGTGCAACAAATTCATCCGCGGCCTCAGAATTTCCAAAGAAAGTCTATTTGATCAAGTCAACCCCTAATGGCCTAAAGCCAAGTTTACAAAAGTCCCAAAATGCTCTCAAGTGCATTGGGAACCGAACCGAACATACCACCAAGTCGTAAATGACCATCCAGACCTATCGAATTAGACGAAATTCTGAAAAAGGTCCGTTTACCCAAAAATCAACTTTAAGTCAAAAAGTTCACTTAAAGGCGCAAGTTTCCAAAGTCACACTAAAACTCGCCCGATGACCTCGAGAACAGGTCAAAAAGGCAAAATAGTCAAAAGGGTCATAACGACCGAACGGGGCATTACATCAGATACCAATTAAATCATCATTCATCCTCTAACGAAGAAGGAGACTATAAAAGCTGATGATAACTAAGGAATCTTCATCATCACAACACAGAAGCCTTCACGGCACGAAGTATGCTAAATCACTATTCCATACTCCCATACTCGAAATGCTCTTACAACTTATCCTCGAATAAAAGAAGTGCTTTGCTGGAATCCTCTGATTCGCTTTAACCATACTTCTGAACTTGATCAATAAGTCCCACAAACATCCCTCAAAACAACACGAACCTTTAGATATAGGTACAATCATAGCACACTCTGAACTGGTAAACTACTCTAATCCCGCTAACCTTTTTTCATCCCTCTAAAGTCATTCCTCGAACCATGATTTCTTAGAAACACATAAACACAAGCCCGAAGCCATGGCCTACTCTCGCTAGAAAAGAATTCTTGCTTTGTCGGAGCACTCTAAGCAATTCCATCCCACTGATATTACTCATAGCTGACTTCGCTAGTTCCAAGTCTTTTAAACCTTCAAAACTGGAGGCATACCACTGAATACCTTGCCGAGCCAAGTCCGTAGGAAACCATCTGATCACTCTAAAAACCTCTTGCAACCATAATACGTCCTCAAGTCATTACCAAGTATAGATGAAACCATTATATATGTCTGAATAGCTGCTCTTGGTAAAATACCATCAAGTCCACTCACAAACCCTGATAAGGCTCAGTAGACTTGCCATACCTCAAATCTGAATTGAAACTCATCAAATCTGTGAAGATGGTTTTCTAAAAATCCACCAGTCCTGTTGTAGATATGAACACAGTCCATTAAGTTCTAATCAACCAATACTAACTCGAAATGAATGCACCACCCCTGATTAATATCAATAATCATTCGAACTGACTCAAACTTTCCTAAACCAATCACAGTCTTACCATGCATCGATGGCGGCCAATTCTAATATTTTCCTCACTCATAATGAATCATGTTTGTCGCTCTTGATTCCAAAAGCTTATTTATATCCACGCTGTCAACTGGGTACTGAAGAACTATACCGTATGAATGCAACCTTAGAGTTTCTCAACCCTTACTCTACATGCAAATCTGATATGAGACCCAAACTTTTCACCGCAAAAACCTGAAGCCTCATATAATAACCCTTAAAACATCGAACCTCCTATTGTAATACCTCGATATGCCTATACATTTTCGAAAGCATCAATCTCGCAACCTCTGGAGCCAATATAGCACAACTATTTCCGAGTCCTTAATATCCAAAAGTATTCACCAGAGATATCCAGTCAATATTACTCGTAATATAAAACACTTACCACGAATATGGTCACATTACAAGAACATAACTCTGACCCTCACATAATAGGAATTTGCCTAAATCCTTTCACTTAAAACCATACTAACTCATCCACTGTAGAGTGTTACAAAACTATCCAACAGGGTACCACACAAGCCACTTCCTATAAACTCTAACATGTCTGTTACCTGAAATTCTTTTCTCACTAGTCGCTGGTCACGAAACCTCACGGAACTCTGTCATATCAGTTATTCCATTATATCACTTAGTCCATTTCTGTAGACTCTCTTTCTTAAGCATATTCACGGTCACACTTCATCTGAAATATGCAACATATTTTCGCAACCCATACTGACGCAAGTAGTCCCGAAGATGTACCTTATTTTTACCGACTCTTGATCAACTATACTCTTTCTTGACTCTTTAATTCCCCAAATCCAATAAAATCACAATCATCGTCACCTCTAACTATTCTCGAACCCACGCCATAGAATACTACATAATCATAAGTCCTACAAACTAGCCGAGTCAATCCTGGAGATAGTAGCACGCCACATACTCTACACATTAGAGCTCCCTTGACTCACTCAGCTCTAAACTGAATCCTTTCTAAATCCCATGTATCATATACTCAGTCTTACTAATGTCACGTATTTCAACCAAGATGTCTCTGCTCAAATTCCTTTAACTCAATCTCTGATACGCTTGCTACAACTCGAATTAATCTGAACCTCATCATTGATTTACCACTTTGAACGTCCCACTCTGTCGAACCGGAACACCTCTAACCATGCGCACGATTATCCCTTTCATTCGATCAACTCAACCAAGTAGTACACCAGTAGTAGAGGGAACCAGTCGAAACTTACACAACAGGTACCAGGCTCTCAACCCTAATCAAAAATTAGATGCAACATCCAATAGCTCTTTGAGTACTAAAACTTCACACTCATCTAACACTAGAGTGATTCTTCCTAGTCAACCATTGGCCCACGGCATAACCAAACATTCCAACTCAATACTGACCCTTATGTCTATTCTACTAAGTATGATCGAAACATAACTATCAAATCAACTAGGTCTTGATTCCATGATATATTTACCATTCCTCTAACACGAAGACCCGGCATACACACCTTTACTGAAATACTAGGACCACAGCTACCAATTATCTTAAGTCCTCACTCGTCATAAGTAACATTGTTTTTCGATCTAGACCCCATAACTGCTTTCCTTGAGGAACCCTCAAACCACTACCATATAGTCGCGTCGAAGCCCTTAACTTTCCATGACCGAAAATGAAATCCACTCATGTACAAATTGCAACCTTAACCTGACGAGTACGTCAGATACCAATTGTTCCCTTCCTAATAATGGAGACTAATCTATCTAAATCCTCTTCCTTACGCGTCCGTCCCATTAACACAAAAAGTACTCATACCAGAAATACCCTAAGAAATCTTACTTTATTACACGTTTTCCACCAAATTCGTCATTTATGTCCTTATTCTTAACTTTTCTTCTTTCTTACACGCGGTCATTATACTTTTGCCAAATCTGATGAACCTTACCGAACTTATACTCGTCCCCGCATATTGACATCTAATACCATACCACTGATGAATTGTTGACCTGTCATTGGCACACACGTGTCGCGCAAACCATCATAATATCTTGACAACGTTGAAACTTTTACCAAAACCAATATATCATCGAACAAATAACTCTGGTTAAGCCATAGATGCGTTTTTACCACTTCCGAGCAACCCAACGCTAAAAACATGGAGATCATTTAACTCCTTATACCATCTTTCCCATTTCTCAAGAAACCCCCATAACAAACGAGTCTTAACTATGATCCCACACAACTGAAACCTCAAGTTAAAGCTAGAAACTAACTCGGTTACGCGTCCAAATCAGGACGACACATCTCGTACCCTACCAAGCCACATCATAACAAAACTACTCACATAAGCACGAGTTTCCACCTCCCGTATGTCATTAAGATAAATTCATTCAGATACCAATTCGAATGAAAAAGCATGAAGGAAAGAAAGAATTTGAAGTTTCCTAAATGTCTCATAGTCTCTGGCAGATAAGAACGGAGCTCGTTGTACCGATCTGCATGACTCTACTAGACATGCTCTTGTACTTATAGACCGAGTAACTTAAGACTTTGATACCAACTTGTCACGACCCAAAATCACTAAGTCGTGCGGGCACCTACTATTTTCACCTCGGTAGGCGGACCCTTTTACAAATTCATACATTCAACCACAATAAAGTAACTAGAGCTGAATAAGTAAATGTTTGAATCATAAATAATCACAAGTGCGGAATATAAATACAACCCCTAAGGAACTGGTCTGACTCATACAAGAGCAAGTAAGTAATGTCTAGGAAATACAAGTCTCAAATGCTAAACACAACTGTCTGAATGGAAGAAAATAAAGACAGTGATATAAAAGCCTCCGAGCAACGACTCGTCAGATGCTCACCCTCGATACTTGCAAGCCAGGCCTAGAAAATCAACCTCATAAGTAGAAGCAGAACCTATCTCAAACTCTACGCGCTGAAAGGAGTGTAACAAGATAGCATCAGTACAAACAACACATACTGAATAGGCATCATAGGCCGACAACAGTTAGTTAACATATATAAAGAAAGAGACTTAAGAATAGAGATGCTCATAATCAGGTATACTCACCTCACAGTCCAAGAATAACATTCAAGCACATAGGGATCAATAACCGAATCATAGCCAATGGTGAAGCACCTAAACACAAGTTTTTCCACGATTCCTCAGAATAACCCTAAACACTAGCACAACCAACAATGTTACTCCGTAACCTCAAGTCTCAACCTAGGAGATATCTCTACTCCTTGAATCCATCAATTCCCAAATATATAAGAATTAGGCACACGACAATCTCAAATCAGTAACCAACCAGCAAGTCAATGTTCACGAGCACAGTACAATACAATAAATAACCACAACCGGAAATCAGTATGTATGAGTGAATGAAATATAAATGCAATGCAATGATACACACACGCTTTGGGTGGACGATATCTACGCTCCGACAGTCACGACCCATGAGGGACCCGCAGACTCTATGTACCTGTTGTAGCACACAGCCCGATCCAATAACTGAGAGATACGGGTTCACAATCATGAATAAGTCACTAAGTATTCATATCAGAGTATCATAAAAGATAAGAATGAATTTAATGCATAATGTGAATGAATGATGTCAACATATCAAATCAATCGCACCACACAAAGACACATCTCTCGGTATCAATAATAAGTCAAGTTCTTTCCTCTATCCAAGATAATACCCATAAGTGAGGGATTCCTATATCTCAATCATGATAAGAGGACTAAGCATCTAATCCCAATATATGTATAAATTAGTGTATGCATGATACATCGTCAACGAGAATATAAGAATCAATCGTGCCAAACATGGACACATAACTCAATCACAATATCCATATCATAACTTTACTTCACTTTCCAACAACCTCAACAATGATAAATATGTCCTCCAAATCATATGGAAATCACTAAGCAACAATTCTAGAATCAAACACACGGCGACAAGCCAGCAATCACAACAAGCAACAACTCAATAGAACACAATAAGGCGACAAGCCATAGTCAACAACAATACCAACCTAAGAATCCATCCAAACTTCATACCTGAAAGTGTAACATGTTGTCTCTGACAATCAATAACTCTACATATGCTTTACTAACCGAAGTCTAACCATAAGGTAAGTCGTAACCTACCTGAAATGCGGAACATGAGCCACAAACCGTTAAACCTTAGCCTTGCCCTTTCTTTGTGCCTCCAAAACTCAAATTCTAATCATATTCAAAATCTACATTAGAAATCAAGAGGAAAATATCCATATTGCTTTACTTCTAATATAGGCGAAATCTAACCAAAAAAATGGGGAAACGGACCCACAGGGGTAAAATGGGAAATTCTAAGGTGGAATAGGAAATTCATGTCTAGATGATCGAAAGCCAGTAGTTAATTGCTAGATTAACTCAAGATTAAGCCAAATTCGAAATTAAAGTGAAACCCCCAATTTGGGTACCCTAACTTTTTAATCCACAAATTAACCCTTAATAATGGGAGATATAAGCTTAACAACAATGAATAAGTCAAAATCTATGGTTATACTAGCCAATTTCAACAACAATTTCCACTTAGGAAGTCTAAACCCCTTTTAAGAATTTCTTTTGGAAAACCACTTTTCTTCTTTGATTCTAGCATGGATTAATGATTAACAAAGGAGAGTAATGAATTCTAAAGCCAAGGATCTTACCTTTATGAAGAATCTGATCAAATGCTCTCAAAATCACCCCAAAATGCTTAAGAAATGATGTAATGAAGTGATAAGGGTTTTGGGGTTTTAACTAAGCTTTAAATAACAAATCTGCCCAGTCAACCGCTGAGGCGGTCATTGCACCCGCTACAACACAAACGTTATGGAGCCCAGATGGCCCGTTATGGCGGCCATCACCTAACATCATAAGACCACTATAGCGGAACGCAAAACTGCTATCGCGAGCCAACCATGGCGGTTGGCTGACTGCTACGGCGGCTAGTCACCAAAACACCCAATCCGTTATAGCCGTAGGTCCATTCGCTATGGTGAGATCGCCACGGCAGTTCTAGTGTCGCTACGGTGGATCGATACCAGAAATTTTTAGTGTTTGATCAATTTCAACTCGAAATCTGACTATCACCCGAGGCCCCACAGATACATAACGAACATGCCAACATACATAAAAATGCACTACAAATTCATCCGCAGCCTCAGAATTTCCAAAGGAGGTCTATTTGATCAAGTAAACCCCCGATGGCCTAAAGCCAAGTTTCCAACTCAAGTCCCAAAACGCTCTCAAGTGCATTGGGAACCAAACTGAACAGACCACCAAGTCATAAATGAACATCCGGATCTCTCGAAATTGGTGAAATTTTAAAAACGGTCCGTTTACCCAAAAGTCAACTTTGAGTCAAACGGTTTTCACTTAAAGGCTCAAGTTTCCAAAAGTCAAACTAAAGCTCGCCTGATGACCTCGAAAACCGATCAAAAGGGTAAAATAGTCAAAAGGGCCATAACGATCGAACAGATCATTACAGGTTCGCCTATCGAGGTGGAAAATGGTAGGTACCCACGCGACATAGTGAAATTGGGTCATGATAAAGCTGTTTCTTATGTGTTCTTTTTAGCCATTTTTGCTCCTATTAGTATAGTCTTTAAGTTATTAAAGTCTAAAGACATGTTTCAGTATGCCAAGATGACTGGTTATGCTATATTTTCTCTCTTTGTAGTTGTGTCCTGCCTATTTTAGTTTAAGCATGCCTGCATGTGTCCCAACATGATTTCAAATTACTCCATTTTAAGGGAAAATGAGTATGTTTTGTTGGAATGTTTGTTTGAAAAGTCGAAGGATAGCATGGTCCCCTCCCCTTTATCCTCTTTGACGTGTCTATAGTTCTGCTTAAATGAAGTCATGTTGGTCTAATTTAGTGAGGAGGTTATCTTTTGGCTTCTTCTACTCTATAGTAACATAAGTATTGCTGATCTTGACTTACAAAATTGTGAAAGTACGCATCTATGACATTTGAATTGACACAGATATGTGTGTAAGTCTAATAGGTGTCAAATGTGATTCATGTGCAATAGTGTATGTTCAACAGACCATATTTCATGTCTATTTTATCCTTCACTTCATTTTGTGTTATTTGCTGAGCGGTATATCATTAAGTCAAACCTGTGCTATTATATTTGTCCTGTATACTATGTGATAGGACTTTGGGCCTATTTTATTTTGTTTCCCTTATTGGGCTTGCTACCTTTATCTAATCTTGAATTGGGCTTATTATTTTGTGAACTTGCATTTTTGGGTTTGCTTCTTTTCTATTTCCTGTCTATTTGGGGCTTGTATGTTTGGTTTGTCTCTATTTCATTAGATACCGTATATATATATATATATATATATATACTTAGTATACACATAGTAATACATGGTTATACGTGTATGTATTTATTATTTAGATTTTTCATTAATGTGTTGATTAAGTTTACATACCCTCTAACCGTGTTACCCCCTTCCCCTATTTGTTTTTGCATGGGAACCCATACGAGCCACTTAGGCACTTTCTCGCATGAAACTAGTGTTACAACATTTTATTCTATCGAGTCCGTCCAAATGAAGATGATTGAAGGTCCAACCATGGGTGAAAATGGTCAACTGGTGGGCTTAGGTAGGCCCACCAGCCTAACTTTCCTTTTCCTTTCTTCATATTTATATATTTGTTGTGTATGTAAACAACTTGATATACATATTGGAACCCAAATGTGATTAAAACTTAGGAAAATCTCGTGTAGCTAAATATTTAAAAAAAAATGATTTTCAAGTTAAACACGGTTCTAAATCACTTGTGCAACTGAAAAACATCGAATATTTTGCAAAGTATGGAACATAAATGGCGATTTATATTGAGTTAACAGGATTTTTGTAACGACCCATTTTGTCGTTACCGTGATTCTTCCATTTTTCCCTCACTGACCAGTTTCTAAGTCTCATTAGAACTATTTTGACCCAAGAAGATAGTTGGCATGACTTCCTAGGCATTATTTTGGCTTTTGGAATGTTTTCTAGAAAAATTTGGCTTTAATCGAAAATAGTTTGATCAGGAGTTGACTTTTGGGCTAACAGATTTCATTCGGAGATCCATCGATTTCGAGAGGTTCATAGACTGATTTATGATGCACTGGTGGGACTGGTTCATTTTCCAATGCACTCGGGTGCATTTTGGGACTTGGTTTGGGAAAAGTTATTGAGGTTTGGGAGTTGACTTAGTCAACAATATCTCTGTTGGGTAATATGAGGTCACGGGTGCGTTCATAGCATGTTTTTACATGTGGATGCATATTTCGTTTGTTGAAATCGGACCTCGGATGATTATCGAAAATCGGGTTGGGAAGTTGGTTTTTGGCCGCTCGAAATTTGACTTAGTCAATGGTATCTCTGTTGGGAATTTTGAGTGTGCGATTGTGTTCGTAGCATATTTTTACGTATGTCTACATATTTGGTTTGTCAAAATCGGGTTCCGTATGAGCTTTCAGAGTTCCGGGGCGAAAAATCAAAAGACCGGGTCATGTGGTGTCTGGTGACCGTTACAGTGGACCCTCTACTGCTGGGGCAGCACCGCTACAGTGTCTTTGGGAGCACTGCAGCGGTTTGACCGTTGTAGCAGTAGTGGTTTCCGCTGCGGCGGTTCCGCTAAAAACTGATGACGGGTCCAATATAAAAACCCTCATATCTCCCTCATTTTAAGTCCAAATGAGGCGATTCAAAGGCCAAAATTCAAGGAAAGTTTATGAGAAATCCAATGGTTCCATCCAATCAGCCTTTTGAGGTTGTATTGGCACAAAAATCGAGGAAAAACAGAGACTATGTCTGATTTGGACCTCATTTAGGATACCTTCTCTCTTGGAAGCTTGGGGATGAATGAGTTCTTGATTATTTATCATGATTGTTCCTATGGGTAAGGTCTAAATCTCATGCTTAATAGTTTCCATTAATTAATCCATCATTTTGGCTTTGTAAAACCCTTCCTCTTCCAAAAATCTCTATGCAAAACATGGGGTTTTTCATGAAAGAGTTCTAAAAACGAATTGGCTTCCTAGATTGTGAATTAAGGATGTCAATGTTGCTATTTATGTTAGATAATTATATATCTAGGCTTGTTAACCAATAATCCTCCATTCTAGATTTGAAATTCTTGAATCAATGTTAGGGTTCTTAGACCTAAATTTGGGGGTTTTCATATAAATGATAATTTTAAGAATTAATTGAGTATTCCTATGATAAAAGTAATGGGTTTTTCCCTTTTAGTATTGATTTTGGTATTTTGATCATAAAATTCCCGTTTTGCCCTTGAGACCCGTTTTTCCTAAATTAAGGGTTGAAATTTGACCCGAATAAAAAGTAGCCAATATGGGTATCATTATTCATGGTTTCTTTCATAGAATTTACATGTGATAAAGTTTGGTTATTTGGAGACGCTTCGAAAGACAAGGCAACGTGTGAGTTCGTGGCACCTGTTCGGCTACCAAGTAGGTTATGGCTTCCCTTTCGGTAGACTCCGATTAGTTTCATATATTCGTGTATTAGAAGGAATGGAGAATGCATGTATAGTAATTGGAGATTTTGGATGGAATATTAGGATGGTATTGTTGTGTGATTCATGTGTTCGGGCTTGTGGCCTGTAGATTCCTTAGGTTGTTTGATGTGGCTAATATCGGTGGATATATGTGACTTAAAAGTAGTGAGTGAAACCTATTGTTGTGTCTAATGATGAGAAATTCCCGTAATATGTGATTTTTGTGTTATGTCATTACTAGTGAACCTAGTTGATAGATGGGAGGCTAAAATACACCAACAATTGTGATTGAGTTCTAAAATGAGTTGTGACAAATGATTGTGAGTATAAGGTGAGATTACTTATTCTAAGCTAATAGGCTGATTTAAAGAAGTGGTAATAATGTAAATTGGCCTTTGTGTGTGGGAATAGCCACCCCGTTAGATGTGTTTGATTGTTCAATTGTGTTGGCATGATGCCATGTGTAGTTGGTAGATATCGAATTCTACTTATTGTCCTGATTCGGATAGGATTGGCATACTCGTTGTTGGTATTTGTACTTAGATTTATTGTTGGCGTACCTACTGTCAGTACCTGAGTTATTGATATATGTTGGCATACCCACTGTTGGTATTGTGATGTGATACGATGTGGCATACCCGTTGTGGTGGTATTGAACCCCACTATTGGTATTGTGATGTGATACGTTGTTGGCATACCATTGTGGTATTTGTGATATTGAACTCGACTGTTGGTGATTGAAATATGCATTGCATGCATTCTCTCATATTTATCATGCATGGTCGATACCCGGTGATGAATTGGTATCATTCATTGAGCGAAATTGATATTTGATAAACTCTTTCACTTGAGTGATTGTAAAAAGGCCGATGTCCGAAGATCCATTCTGGAATCGTTGATTTTATGAAACTGATGTTTGAGAAACTCTTTTACTGAGTGATTATGAGAAGGCCGATGTCCGAGGTTCAATTCCGGAATCGTTAATATGTGCATTGTATACATTCCCTCATATTCATGATGCATGGCCGATACCCGGTGATGATCCGGTATCTTTGATTGAGTGAAACTGATATTTTGATAAACTCTTTTGAGTGATTGTGAGAAGGCCGATGTCCGATGGTTATATTCGGGCATCGTTGTTGCATGGCCGATTCCGATGTTATCCTGGAATCGTTTGTTAGTGCATGGACTCTGCCGGTCCCCCCGAGTGGTGCCGGTGAGACTCCCTCTGTGAGCAATTAGTCAGGGTCTCGTCTATCTGTTTGGCAAAGATCCGGGATTGGTGGCACTCAGACTTCGCGAGTCACACTGGGTTGTGCTACCGAGACGTCGATATTTTCGTCTGGAGTACATGTGTACACCTCATTTGCATGTCATGGCATTGAATCCATACATCTTGCATTTCATTGATACATCTTGCATTGCATTGCATTATGGCTTGTTTAAGATGATTTGGTGTTTACTTGTGATGATTGATTTCAGATTGATTTGTTCAGACTTGGCACATTTGGGATTAGATGATTTACTTAGGCAATGACGTGTACTTGGATTTGGATTTATTGATTGAACTTGTTAAGGTATCCTATAGACTGTCCGTAAGATTAGTTATATGTTTGATCTCTATGTGATATAGGATAGCGAGTGTCTTAATGATGAGTTGACTACTAGACTGAAACGATCGATTTAATGTTATGTGAGTTCTGATATCGTTGCGAGCTTGACTGGTGAATTATTAAAGTGAAATTAATGCTTAAGGGTATTGATATACTGTGTGTGGTAGATAGCCGTATGACTTGATTGGGTTGTTATCATGTTTATCTGTGAATCCTTTTTACTGATATGTGTTACTAACCATTGTCGGCCTATGATACTTACTCAGTACGCGTGGTTTGTACTGATATTGCACTTGCTGCACCCTTTTTGGGGTGTAGATTTGTTTCAGCTGATTGATCGAAGCATATGTGGAAATACGCGGTGCCTACCCGGAATACCTCCTATCATTTCATTTCGGGACGGAGATTGAGTCTTAGAATGTAGTGGTAATCTAAAATCATTAGTCGCCCTTGTACTAGTCTAGACCAGGTCATGGGAAGTGGATCGAGTCTGTATGTGTTACATCATTGTAATTTTATTGATTCTTGAGTTTATTGAATATATTATGAAGTTTTCGCTGAATGTCTAAGTATCTATTGATTTAAATGAATTGCCTTTACTTAATTGATATGAATTCAATGAGAGAGTTCAACTACCGAGATGGGAAAGGTAGGTGCCCGCGCGACCCCGAATTCGGTCATGACAATTTTTGAATCAAAATTGGATCATTTAGGTCTTATGCCTCTTTGGAAACTAAACGGATAAAATAGGTTGTTTGAGCCACCAGCCCACTTTCAGAAATTAAAGAAAACAGATTACTTTAAGGCTTTCAAACAATGTGGGTTGAAATGTATGTTGGGCTTAGTTTGAGAAAAACTTGGACTGATCAAAATAAAAGGGAGATTTTTAGAATGATAATTTAAGCTGATTTTTGAAAGACTCGTATAACTTAAGGTGGCTTTTAAACACTTTTTTGGCCACAAGCCCAAACCTTAAGGCAAACAAAAAAGAAGGAATACATTTAGGGGGAAGTTACACAAATACTAGAAAATAACTATTAAATTATAAAATGTACAACTATTCTTTTAATTTCAGAATCTACAACATATACCTTATAATGAGTAAAGGAAAAATATTTTAAATTCAGTATAAATAAGGTAACTGAATGAGTAAAGGAGAAAAATCTATATCGTAATTAATTTTTTCCTTCCTCCAAGTAATTTGTCCCTTGAAATTCTCCTATCCTGTACGTCTAACAAATAAAATATTATTAGAAACCGTACAAATACTCTAGTAAGCTACAAAGAGTCAGATGTAGAGTCCGAAACCAAAATGGCCCCCAAAAAAACATTTTGAACCAAAATACCCCAACAAAAAAAAACAGTTACAAAAATGCCTTTAGCGCAGTAATTTACTGCGCTAAAGCACTTAACGGGAACGGCTTCGTTAAGTGCTATAGGGCAGTAATTTACTGCGCTATAGTGCCTCCTCTTTTTTTTTCGGCCTTTTTGGTTAACCCTTCTTCCATTACACTTTCTAACGTACTTTGACCAATGATTAATCATGCATCGGGGCCCCGAAACATCAATATTTTATATAGAACCCTACTTATTTTTGTGCGATTAATAAGGTAAGATCAACACAACAAGGATAAGAAAAAATTCGGATGGCCGTTTTAGTGGTTGAAAAGTGCTCGAACGCCATTTTCCTCTGAAGGCTTGGTGTCATCAGCTTTAAGTTCTTTATGAATATTTAAACTTGTTCATTAATAATTAATTTTTTTAGTCAAATGGCAGCATTCATAAAAAAAAAAAATTAAATTGCATCATTCATTCATAACCTTGAGTGGATGAAAATACTTAACATACTAATTAATGAGAAAGCCAAACTTTTTAAAATAAAAATTTAACTAAAAACTAAAATCACAACATTCTTAATCATCATCAGAGTACAAGTCCTCAATGTCGTCCTCAGAAAAATATTGGCGGTTTCTTAAGACACATTTTTTTTCAGTAGCAGATAGTTCTCTACCGGTTGATGATGCTTGTTCTTCGGCCAACTGTAGCATGTAAAATCTACATCGTCTTGCCAGCATTCTGTTGTTTTCTTTTCTAATCCTTTGCACGGCAAGCTCGCAACTTTCTGGACCTACTTGAGGCATGGTTAAGGAGTACCTTGTTGGGATTGGAGCGTTGAAATTTTCCAAGTCACGAACAAGACGTTCTGATTCGGCAAGACGATGTGACCATTCTCGGCGTAAACCGCAATAATATTCCCGCGGATCTGAATATTTCACACTGCAGAAATCATCATTACGCTCTATAAGAAGGTGGGGATTTATCTCATCTAGTTTGAAATCACTGGTATCGCTCGAAAAACTGTTATGATTTGAACTCTCATCATCACTACTATTTGGTTCTTGTGGAAGGAGTAAAGACCAAGGTGAGTTTCTACTACTCGACATTGAATATGATGTAGTCTAATAACAAAACAAAGGGCTACTTATATAGTTGCAAACCCCTAAGTACCCTGGGGGGGGGGGGGAGGATGGTCTTTATGACCCTACCTACTTACCTCGTTGTAAGAAAAATATTAATCTTCATCGGACATTTCACAGTCCGAATCCCACTTGGATCTAAATCTTGTGCTACCATGTCTACCATATTCTACCCTATAGTAACATATTTGCATCCAATTGTTCTCTTCACAAAAACGATTAAGAGCCAAATTAAACTCTTGTGGAGTTCCGCGAGACATTGACATAGCACGTTTTTAGGCGTTTAAGCCCTACTGACGCTAACTTGTGCTCCAGTGCTTCAGCTTCCCTAACACGCCAATCCCACTCCTCTCTCATTTTATTATTCTATTCTTGATTGAATCTGTCGTTAGGGTTATTTGAGTAATGAAAATCATCATCACCTAGTTCCCAGGTCCTACCAATTGCTTCAAAGATGTTTGCTGGAGTGAACGATATAACACGATTAATATCTCTAAATTGGTCAAAAAATGACATCGTAACTCAATTTTGTGTGGAATTGTTATGTTGGTAAGTTATTCGTCCAATTATGTTATATAAAGTTTAATTCGAATCATGACGTTTTCTTTTTGTGTGACAGTTGAGGTGTGATAGGAAGAGCGGCATAGCGCAGTAAAATGACATGTTATACAGGTATAACGCATTAAATTACTGCGTTATTCTGACATAACGCATTATTTTACTGCGTTGTGAGCCTTCAGTTACAGAATAACGCAGTAATTTACTGCGCTATTCTGCCATAACGCACTTATTTCATGCGTTATGCAGCACTTTATACACTTATTTGATTTGACGTAACACTGCAAGACACTGCAATTGCATGCATGCGTTGGTTCTATATTCAAACTTCGAATCCTATTAATACCGAGTTCGTAAAGCATAAAATTCTAAATTCCTCCTCAATTATTCAAAATATGGCAGATGTTCCAAAAATTAAAGTTTCTTTATTCTGGGACGGACAAATTATATTCGAGGAAAATAATTTGTGATACGATTCTCCCCCAAAATACCATGTTAAGTTTCCACTTGACTTAAAATTCTCAAAACTACTCCAAGCCTTGTATAATAGACTACAAGTTAGTAGAAGTGATTTTGATCTCAATATAATTGGAAAATCCAGTGTCATTTACGCCGCAAGGTGTAACTAGTTATGGACAGTGGTACATTCAGGACGATGATTCTTTGACTGATTATTTGAAGGCGCCTTATGATTATAGGAAATGCATAATTTTAAACGTCCTTGAAATGTATATAGAGAAGGTGCCCATTAATCGACTTGAATTCATGGCTAGGGCTCCTCAGGAAGCCCGAAATAGACCTCGTCGGAAAGCCCCGTCTATAATTCAGGCCGAAGTCACTCAAGCGAAACCTAATTATCACAATTACCCTGACATGAGTACTTATGAAGGCATTTTGACGAGCCAAATGCCTCTGGATAGTTTAAGTCAGCAATTTGACGGGCAGTGGTAAATATTCAGTTTTTACAATATTATTATTATGTGTAATGGCACTTGAATGCTACTAATGATGTCGATTATATTATTTAGGGGTTATACACCTGATATGGATCATATCGGACGGTCTCCTCAATCGGGATGGAAGAATCAGGTTGGAACATCCTCAGCCTATCCAACAACTTAAAGCGACGGTCCTTCCTCAAGTTTCGGTGCAGTTGATTACTATCGGTATGTCTATTTTTTTAACATCAATAGTGTTATTTGATGTGTAGTAATTAAAACACCCTAATTTCTTATGTAGGGATAATGTGGTGGTTCCACCAAATTATAGGCAAAGGTCTGTTATGGATGGTCCGGATTATCCGAATTATATAGTGACATCATCTAGCGATAGTGAGGAAATACCTAATGCGGATGACAGTGATGATGAGCAAAGTGACGATGAGATTGAGGTTGGAAATAATCCTCAACATCAAGTAGAACTGTTGCAAGACATGATGGACAGTCCGGCACATGCGGAGGAACTGAATTCACAGCAACCATTTCAACAACAAGAGTCGCCTCCGGTTCAGCCGCAAAGCCAATTTCAACAGCAAGAGTCGACGCCGATTCAGTGGCATTCCGATGAGATCCCCTATCTTGATCATCTTCAAGGTCGCCCTGATGCCTTTGTCTTTACTAGGAATGATGATCATATTCAGGTAAGTTTGTGGAAAGAGCCAGTGGATCTTTTAAAACAAAAGGCTCATATTGAAAAAAGGATGATTTTCAGCTCGAAAAAATCATTGCAAAGGGTTGTTAAGATTTATTGCATCCAGGGGATGAAGGAGTTTAAAGTTGACGATTCCACACGAAAACTTTGGCGATTGGTCTGCAAGTGAAAATATCAAGGTTGCGAATGGATGCTCCGTGGTAAGGAAACTGCTGAAAAGATGTGGACTATTTCAAAGTTCTACACAAAGCACACTTGTGATATGGGTGACCTCCCAGATGATCATTGCAATCTAGATACCAGTATGATTGCTCGTGTGTTAGTTGCCGACATTGAAAAAAACCCAAGGTATCCCCTTCGCCTATGTTCATTTTATTTTTGGTGTTAATATAATGTTCCTCGTGGCTATATGCTGATATTTCAACTTTTTCAAGTACCCTATTAAAGATTGTATTACAGCCGTCCTGAAAGTATATAGCAAAACTGTTACTAGGAGGAAGGCGTATCTTGGGCGTAGGAGTGCACATGAGATAGTCTACGGCAATTGGGAGGGCTCTTTCAAGAAGTTGCCGAGATACATGGCGGGTCTACAACACTTAAATCATGGTATTGTTGTTGAATGGAAGCTCAAATCGAAACCTGGTGTGCCCGGTCAGATTTTTGATTTTGTGTTTTGGGCATTCAAACCATGCATTGATGGTTTTGCTCATTGTCGGCCTGTAATATCAATTGATGGAACACATGTGTACGGGAAGTATGACATAAAGCTGCTAATAGCAGTTGGAATGGATGCAAATGGAGCTATATTCCCTCTAGCTTTTGCAATTGCAGCTAATGAGAGCATTAGTACGTGGGGTATGTTTTTGGACTACTTAAGGCAACACGTTATTAAGGATCGCATGGGAATCTGTGTGATATCAGACAGAAATGCTGACATATTGCACAATATGTTCAACTTGCAGGAGTGGCAGCCACCGTTTGCCTACCATCGTTATTGTTTAAGGCATTTGAAGGCAAACTTCCAAAAGGCATATCGAATCCCAACACTTTGCAATTGGATGTGGGCGGCTGCAACAGAGTATCAGGAGAACAAGTTTAACCTGCAGATGGACATTATTAAGCGAGCGAATGAGGAAACCTTCCACTGGTTGAATGCAATTGATAAAGACAAATGGACATTACACCAGGATGAAGGTAGGCGATGGGGTATGCTGACAACAGATAGCTCTGAGTCATTCAATGGCTTGTTGAAATCTGCACGCAGACTATCGGTCACCACAATGGTGAGAATGACATTTAAGCAGGTTGTGGAGCGGTTCGTCACTAGATCAAAAGAGGCCAAAGCATATGCAGCAGAAGGTCTAAGGTGGATGCCAAAACCGTCACAACTGTTCGAGTACCACAAATATAAGGCTCAGAAACATGACCGGATGGAGTACAACCCTGCAGAGCGCATATTTGAACTCACAACAAGTGTGCACCAAGGTAAAGGAGGTAACGTCCACACAATTTGTGAGATTCCAAGAACATGCACATGTGGCAAGTGGCAATCATATCACATGCCATGTTCTCATGCCTTCAAGTGTTTTATCACAATGGGAAAGAACGCCTCCTCGTACATGGCTGAGGAATATACAGTTGAAAATTATGCAAGAACGTATGCTGGAAGGTTCTACCCACTTGGCAGTGAGAATTATTGGCCACCGGATCCATTTTAAATGGTTGCAAATAAAGCATTTATCCGTAAATTCAGAAAAAGTGCATACTCGCGTATTCATAATGAAATGGATGTTCCACCGGGGAGATACACTCGAAAATGCTCATTTTGCAATTATGTTGGTCATGATAAGCGCAAGTGTCCCTTACGGCATGGTGGTCAAACTACATCTCGTGGTGGAAGTACCTCTCGTGGTGGAGGAAACTTTCGTGGTGGAAGTACCTCTAGTGGTGGTGGCACATCTAGCGGTGGTGGTGGAAGATCAACTCAAGGGCATTAATTGATGAATGTTTTTTAAGTTTTTTAAGTTTTTAGTTAAATTTGTATTTTAAAAAGTTTGGCTTTCTCATTAATTAGTATGTTAAGTATTTTCATCCACTCAAGGTTATGAATGAATGATGCAATTTAATTTTAAAAAAAAAATTATGAATGCTGCCATTTTGACTTAAAAAAAATAATTATTAATGAACAAGTTTAAATATTCGTAAAGAACTTAAAGCTAATGACACCAAGCCTTCAGACGAAAATGGCGTTCGAGCACTTTTTAACCACTAAAACGGCCATCCGAAGGTTTTCTTATCCTTAATGTGTTGATCCTACCTTATTAATCGCACAAAAATAAGTAAGGTTCTATATAAAATATTGAAGTTTTGGGGTCCCGAAGCATGATTAATCATTGGTCAAAATACGTTAGAAAGTGTAATGGAAGAAGAGTTAACCAAAAGGGCCGAAAAAAAAAAGGAGGCACTATAGCGCAGTAAATTACTGCGCTAAAGGCATTTTTGTAACTGTTTTTTTTTTTTGTTGGGGTATTTTGGTTCAAAATGTTTTTTTTTTTTGCCATTTTGGTTCCGGACTCTCAGATGTACAACTCGTACACATCATCTTCATAGCAAAATCAATTCAGTAGAGTACTGTACTATTTCTTGTTTAATTGTGGGATTCTTGTTTCTTTTTTCATCTACTCTAAGAAAGATGGTGAATATACAAACATTGATTCAATACAATGGTGTGTGGCAAACCGATCAAAGGTATATAAAATTTGATGCGGACGCGATTTTGATCAATTCGAGCATCAATTTTGAAGAGCTGGTCATTATAATATTGAACCAGATTAAAAGTGATAAAGGTAAAAAGTTGATTGAAATCAGGTACATAATTCAAGAAGAGTATCCTCAAATTTCTATGTCTAATGATATGAGTGTACAATTGTACGTTGATTTGAAGTTGAAACATCCAGAAATCACTTCATATCCGTTATGCATAATGTTCAAGGAAATCAGTGTTGAAAAGGGAATTTATAATGGAAACAGTACCGCAACGTCTTCGCATGGCTTAAATGACACTAATATACCATATATGCTGGAAAATGGAGAAGATTTTGATGGCATTCATTCGGCTCCTGATGGTATAATTCGAAACCCATTACATCAAAATATTGAGGAAGGCCAAATATACCATGACAAAGACACTCTTGGCAGCATTATAAAACACTATGCAATAAAGAAAAAAATTCAATTCAGAGTGCGCAGTTCATGTACAAAAAGGTATATCTTCTCCGTGTAATGTCATAATATATTTACATTGAACTTTGTAGAGAAATTTGTTGCTTATTTAGTATACCGTATATATTATAAATGTGCATTTATGTATAGTTACTTGGAAATTCTTGAATATGTATATAGTATATATAAATATGTGCATACTAAAATTAGTTACATATACAGTATATAATATTGTGTTGTGAACAGGTATTGCTTGGTATGCATAAAAGACAAGTGCTCTTGGTATTTTGTCTCTTCGAGATTGAACACAACAAGTATTTTCAAAGTTAGAAAGTTCAATGATGTCCACAATTATGGGGTTGAAGAACGAATGTTCACACAACGTCATGCTACATCTAACTTCATTGGGTTTCTTAATCAAGACAAGTATGTTGATCCCAAGACTGTATATACTCTAGCCGACACTATACGTGACATGAAAAAAGATTACGGTGTAGATATAAATTATATGACAGCTTGGAGATCGAAAGAAAGGGCACTTGAATTGGCGCGAGGGAATTCAAGCAAATCATATGGGAAGCTGCCTAACTACCTTCACATGTTGATGCAGACAAATCCCGGCTCCGTATACAGATTAGAGAAAACTGATGACGGCTCATTCTTATACCTATTTGTAGCTATTTCTGCATCAATCAGAGGGTAGGAGTATTGCAAACCAATCATCGTGGTCGATGGCACCTTTTTAAAATCATCCCACAGAGGAACACTAATAACGGCTTGCACACAAGACGCTGCGGGTATGATCAGATAAGCATTACTAGTCATAATCATATTATTCTATATGAGAAGTTGTAATAATTAAATTTCTTGATTTTTAGTAATTATATAGTAGCATATATATAATGTATCCATAATTTAATGTGAAAAATACTTATATGATTTCAAGTTGACAATTCTCTGCATTTAGGCTTCTTAGATTCTGTTTATATAACAGCAATCAAATGAAACCATCATAATGTATTATGTCCGACATATATAGTATATTTCATATGTATAAAGCACAAGTATCTATGCAAGTAAAATTTTCCCGCTTGCATACTCCGTTGTTGATTCGGAGAATGATGCATCTTGGAAATGGTTTTTCGAAAGGTTCAAAGAGACATATGGTGTCAGAGAAGGGATGTGCATTATATCTGACAGACATGAAAGCATATTAATGGCAACTTCAATTGTGTATCCAACTGTGTCTCACTGTGCATGCATATAGCACTTGTGGAACAACATAAAAGCGAATTTCAGGAAGAATCCAGAACTTATGAAGGATCTATTCTTTTCAGCTGCAAGGGCCGCTACAGTTGAAGAATTCGAGGAGCATATGACTGAAATCGATCATCTTGATGATAGGGTTAGAGGATATTTGATGGAAATCGGATATCATGGATGGTCAGTAGCGCATTCAACAGTCAACAGAACTTTCACCATGACTTCCAATATTGCGGAGTCAATCAATTCGACTATCAAAAGTGCACGAGAATTACAAATTAAGCCTTTGGTGGAATACATTGCAAACCTTATTCGTGATTGGAATTATGAAAACAAGAAATATGCCATGGAAACTTTCACAGGGTTGGGTAAGAAGTATGAAGAAATTTTGACAAAATACCTTATCAAATCTCAAAGTATGACGGTAATAGGTTACGACCAGTTTTTTATCATTCAATTATAGTAAATGATATATCAAAGATCTGTCTATAAAGTATTAAATGTATTATATATGTGACACACTATATATATATATATATATATAATTTTTTTTTGTGTGTGTTACAATTATATACTTTGTGGTTATACAATTTCAAATTCATATTTTTACAGGTTAAACCGTCAAGCGACTCATTGTATACAGTATATGAAGATGGTATGCGGTATGTGGTGAATATCAGTGAAAGAACATGCACTTGCCAGAGATTTCAAAAGGAAGAAATACCGTGCCCCCGCGCTTTGGCGGTTATGACGAACAAAGGAATGACACCCCTTGATTATTGCTCAGGGTACTATACAATTGCTTACATGTTGAAACAATATGAAGCAGAGGTATTTCCAATTTCCGATGAGAGTTTTTGGCACATTCCAAGAGAAATAAGGGAAGAAGTTGTGTTAGCACCAGTTGGGCGAACACCGCCAGGAAGGCCAAAAATCTCACAAGGTAAGGGTGCAGGGGAATTTCCATCCACGAAAGTGAAAATTTCTTGCAGTAGATGTGGACAGTTTGGGCACAACAGGAGAACATGCAGAAATATTCCAAAAAGAACTTGAGATCTTTGATTCTGAAAGTTACGAACTCTTGATGTTGTTTTATTTGATACTTGAAATAAAATGGAATTTTATTCAACGAGATGACTTGCATTTTTTCTCAGTTGTGGTTTATCAAGTTATTACTTCTATTCGTTTCCATCTTTTTGTGCTGCCATATGATGTTTGGGTAATTGCGCGAGGACTTTGAGTTTATGCCATATATATGCAAAGGATGGAACTTTAAAATGATAATGAGATTCACCTCTTCCGATGGCAGTTTTTAACAATGATTGTTGTCCAGTACCAAAAATTTGTGTGCTGCTGCTAAGGTTGTGTTAGACTTATATGGAGGAGTACTTTGATTCTCTATTTCATGGAGGAGCTGAGTGACATTTTGGAGAGACAAAAAACATCTTTCATTCACTAGACTCCATCTTTCATTCACTAAACTAACTTCCATATTTCCCTATTGTCTATATGTTTTTGGTTCTCTTTGTTTCCAGCTCTTGGTACTGCCACATGATGTTTGGGTAATTACATAAGGGATTGTTATTTAGTTTCTCCTGATTCATTCTGGTAGAAAAAAGATCGTGTTAAGACTTATATAAAAGAGATTGCGTGACTTGAATATATACCAAATAGGATAAAGTGTTACTCTGTTTTCTGGAAGAGCTGATTGGCAGTTTACCACTTTAACTTCCATATTAGCATGTTACCTATACATTTTGGTTCTCTGCAAGAATGGTACTCTATTTTGGAGTTTTTTATCACAAGACAACATCAAGTAAATGCTGTATTTTTCAATGTAGTTACAACATTAAGTTGCTCAAACACTTGCTACCTTCCAAGATTGGTTGAGTACGTATTATGTGTGAATTTATGTGCAAATGCATAATGTCATATATATGTTTTCCTTTCTCTTGAAACATGCTCTAGTATACCATAAAATAATATACCAGAAATGCAGAAAATATTTTTAACTCAAAAAACAATATACCCGAAACATGTCTCAGGAGCTTCTCATAATATCAAAACACAACAGCATACCAGAAAAGGTATATCTTTATTTAACTAGTCAACAGTGTCACAAACGACAGATCTAAAATATTTCTTATTAGAACATCAAAAGCAACTGATATGTATCTCAAAAAACTCCTATTGTCTTTTCATAACACCTCTACGCCCATTTTTTGCAGTCACCTCAGGATCAGATGTATAGTTTTGTGACTGCTTCATTTTTCCATAATTCCATAGCAAAATCCCAAGTCTGTTATGAAGATCTAAAGCTTCAAATACTTCATCAGTCATATTCCTGCCTTCAATAAAATACTCCGCAAATGATACCATATAGACCCCACAGTCACTGAAAAGAAATATAAAGTATCAGTGACATAATAAATGATAAATGAAAAAAATATGACATAATTTTAACGTATGTGTCGTTTTGTAATGGCAGATCATCAACCAATTTCACTTCAAAAGGATCCAGCACATTCTTTCCGAAGTATGGACCAGCATCCAAGTCAATATCACTTCTTTTTGCGTAAAAATCAACAACATTCATGAAATATGGGAGGACAGTAGCATACGACTCAATCTCCTGACGGACAATGACATCATGTTCCACACCTCTCATAGACTCGTACACATAAATGCATCTGTCATGCAATGACAATATCCCCAAGACCCAGTGCCATGCATTTGAAGGATTAACCGAGAAAAATACATAGTCGATAGGATACCACGCCTTGTTGCATAGCATGTAATAACCTTCAATGTAATCAGCAATTCTATGCTTACCACTAATCACAGGCTTTTTGTTCGTCACCTGAAGGAATTTTTTATAAATACCTTTTATCTTATCCCCAAACAAATAATCAGTTGTGGTGAAGTTTACTTGCACGTCACGTCCGTATTTACCCTTCTTCCGCAAATAGTAAAATATGAAATCAATGTGCTGTAATTCAAATAAGTTATGATTGTTGTTCGAAGTATTGATATTTCATTTGATTAAGATGAGTGCAGCAATATAATTTTTTTTTTTATGACATGGGAACCCGCAGCCGCTACCCTTCGGGTGCGCACAGGGTAAACCCAGCTCCTGTTCAATAGCTCGCAAACCACACAAGAGGTAACCTGCACTAGGCAAGCCCCGTGTGACGAGCTCAACCCAGAAGGCAAATCCCCTGTTGTCGTAGGCAGGAGTGCAGCAATATAATTGACACTGCTAAACAAGGCAAAAAAGAGATGTGAAGTATAAGATGGAGTATATAGTGCATGTCTTCTAAAAAGATTGGAGCAATAATACACATTATATGAAAAAATTGTCGTATATTTGTACAAATTGCCATAGAAGAACTTGACAGTGAAAACGACCTGCTAACATTAACTCCCCTATCTCAAGATACTTTATCATTTGGTAGAAATTCAGGCACAACAACTTGGTTCTTCGTAACAGTATACATAAGAAGATGGAAACAGACTATAGCTAGAAATTCTCTCTTCACCTTCAACTTTCTTGGCTTCTATTTGATCCAAAGATGAAAACTACTCATTACAGTTACTCATAGTTGCGGATTTCATTGTTATTATCTAAAATCACGAAGCACATTGTATTTGTGCAGTGGATGCTGCCTGAACCATAAATAAAGCTGAATCTTTTTTCAGAAATTGGTGCAGTAGTAATCTGTACAGTAACTTAAAATCTTGGATCCACTTTTTTCTAACATGTCTATTATGACATTGGAATATAATCTTCTAACTTAGTAATAAATCCCAAGAAAACTTGTTGCAGTAGTTTCCTATATAGTAACTTATTCCTAATAACATCCACCAAAAACTACATTACTTAATGATAAGAAATATATAGTATATGATTAATATATTATCTATAATCCCCAATATGAATCAGCATACCGTATTACAAAGGGCTTCACCACTGTACTCTAGTGCAAAAAACCAAGACTTCTACTTGATTTGTGCAACTCCAAAATCAAATGCCGGAGCAAACTTGTTGTACTTCTTCGAATATGGCGGTCCCCTGTTAAAGGAGTGATCCATAAAATTGGTATAACAATTAAATTGCTATGTAACATAGGAGGTTATAGTATCTTACTTGAGTCCATCTCCATCTAACCAAATATCAACCCACCAGCCGAACTCACAAAGCATTTCCAAACTGATTTGTTCAGTAATACTTGCTTCAAAAGGAAGCTTAACAGTTCCTGTAGAATCGTTCTGCATATCTTGAACTGCAAGGTGACCGGAATCAAAGTCACTCAAAAATGGTGAGTTACAAACAGGTGTGCGACGTCTCGTGCTCGGCCCTAATATCGGTGTGATATTACTAGGCACAACTTGAGTGAAAGGTGTAATCTGAGACTCTGGTATTGAACGGCCAGTTGAGACTCAGTGAATTCCACCCACTTTCCATGCACTACCGTTTCTCCAACTGCCACACAATAATCATAATATGGGCACATGATTATTCAGTATATATGGTATAAGAAATTCATTAATATATTTATTACATACAGAAAAATGTATTCAAAAATACAAGTCCCCATAATATATAGTATACAAATAATATATATCTGTACTATATATAACATACCAGAAGCCTTGTCCATATCGTTGCATTGTATAGTAGTGACATAAGCATCAGTGAGTTCACGAGATTCTCCTTTTTCATCACTAATGTTCTTAGCAAGATCATCAACAATCACGAGTCCTTTTTGTTCGAGATTGGGATGCGTTTTAAAATCTGAATTGATATTACCATCCTTAATGTCTTGTCTAATTTCATCACAATCACAACCATCACCACTTCCACATTGTTGAAACTGCACAAAATATAATTTAAATGTACAAAATAGAGAAACAAGTAAATTAGTACATGGAACTGTCACATTTTCAATAAAATTCCACCATTTTATACCTCTGATCTTGGTTCTTGTTGTTTATCTCAAGAGCTTTAAGAAGCTTATCAAATTTGTCTTGCAATAACTCTTTGATCTAATGAAATATAACACATTGTTAGAAAAAATTGATGACAATACTATTTAGGATCTGTAAAATTAACAGTAATACGTCATATGTATCATACCGTTCCAATTTCTTTCTTCAGCTCATCTTGACCTTCAAAAATCTTTTTAAACTTAGCATCACTGGACTAGAAATCGCCTCTGCTTTTTAGCTGTTTGCCAATTATATGACGCGGAGGAGATGCAAAATCATCATCACTGTCAGCTCTTTTACCATAAATTTCATCAAATACCTCCCTTTCCTTCCCCTTCACACTCTCCTTTTCGAGAATAAGACCAACAACATTCTCCTGAACAAAAGACTCGTTCTTCATCAATTTCGCCTTTTCCAAATCCGTAGGAGAAATATTCTTCAAAAATAACTACAAAAAGAAAATGATGTATTATATAATCATATACCAATGTTATATAAATTATACAAGATTAAATACTACATTTATTAGTAAACTAATTAGATATTTCTGTTTAATAAGATTTGAGCAACATACAACATATACATGTTAATAATAGGGGGGAAAAATATACCTTATTGTTTTTCATCTTCGTTACGTACTTTGAAACTTCCTTGAACGTTGGTTTGTCTGCAACTTTCCATCCAAGCATGCAGGGTACTTTTTCCTCCATGCGCAAAGCAATTTTTGATTTAACCATTTGACAACATGCATAAAACCAAAACTAAAACGCCAATGGAAAACCACCAATCCTGTACATTTTAGGATTTCCTCTCAACTTGTCCTTCATAGATTCCAAAGTGGCTCTAAACACATCTTTGCCCCAGGGATAGTGGTTATATTCACCTTTCTCCACAATGTCTAAATAAGACCTCTCAACGGTCTTACCTTTTACATTCGAAAACAAAATATATATATATAAAAAAAAAAAAAAAAAAACTGAAATCTTTAAGGCATCTTCGTCAGTGCTCCATCTTTTTTGTTTGAAGCAGTCATCAATGCAGATTTTATCTATCTTTTCATAATCAGCAAAACATCTCAAAACCAACTGATTGTCCGAATCAGGATCATGATGATTCACATCATCACCACTACAATTTAAACCAGTTACCAATGCAAACTCCTCCAACCCAAAACGCAGCCTGACACCATTCAATTCAACCCATAACTCATGATACACCTCCCTCAACAACAAGTAATGAATTAATTGGTTTTGTACAACAACTTTTTTCATTTCAAGAAAATATCCAAAACATGTACTCCGAAACATATCCAACTGTATAGGTGATGAATTTTCCTTCAAATCATCTATAACATTTACATTTACGTGGACACTAGGCTTTGATGTGATATCACCAGGCTTCTTCACATATAAATCCCAAATCTGTGGAACATCACAAGTTTAACTCTAGCATAAAAATATATATTACACACCGTTAAGATAAACTAGTCCAACGATACATTTCAATATATATTTTAGAAGTTACTGTATGCACATGACCAATAATAAAAGAATTAATAATATGATGAAGACAATAATCTTAAGTAAAATTGACACAAACATTATACATATACCATATATACAAAACAAAGGCCTTTAAGCCGTCTTTTGAAGTATTTTCCACTTTCCCTAATAATTTAGCCTTTAAACATAGATAGTGTTAATATAACATATATTAAAAATAATATACTATATAGTAATATATGATATATTAAATATTATATACTATATATTGTTTAATATACTATATACTATATATATGCATATATTTGCATCGATATACTATATAAGTTAAGTTAAACATATAACTTCATCGATATACCATATATTTTATGAAATACAATAATAACAACATACCTTTGATGAACATTTTTGTGCATCTACCCCGACATCAGCGATTTGAATCTTCATCCTTTTCTGGGTTCCTTCCGCATAGAAATAATCGTCGTCATCACCCATTTGGTCATCTCTGCAGTGCTTATTTCCAGAATTTTTTTTATCTTTTTTCTTCTCAAACCTTGCACAAACATCACTATCCATGATTTTTTGAGGAATATATTCATTCTTTTACCAGAATATAGCTAGTATTTATATAATAACAAAGATTGAAGAAAGAGGAATTAGAAAGATAATGAGAAATGGGAAAATTATTTGGTAGTGATGGCGGAGAGATTATTGGGGATTCTTGGGAAAATTGAGATCGTAAAGGACAAAATTTTGGGGATTCTTGGGAAAATTAAGACCCTAAAGAAAAGATTTTTTGGGATTCTTGGGAGAATTAAGATTGAAAAAGAAATATTTTGGGGATTCTTGGGAAAATTAAGGCCCTAGAGAAAAGATTTTTTGGCATTCTTGGGAGAATTTGTTAGGAATTCGACCTTTGTAAGCTGGTTCTCAGGAAAAGATTGGAGGGTCACAGCTGGACCACTTAAATACCAACCTCCTTAGACAGAACCTACTTACGTCGTGATGTAAGCAAAAAATAAATAGCACACACAGATTTATAGTGGTTCACCCTCAATGTGAGAGTTACGTCCACGTTGCTGCTGCAGATCTTATTAAAGAAGAAATATTACAAGTGTTTACAACACTCAACCTCACAACCCCAATCCCAATTACACTCAAGAATGTTTACTAAAAATTCTCTCAAAGACTTCTCTTACTTAAGCCTTTCACTAAGAGTATTTCTCTTAGATTTTTCTCTCTATGGGATGTGTTGTCTTCTTCAATTTTTGGGGTGTCTAGCAAATGAGAAAGCTTTCCTATTTATAGGTATGAGATGAACCTATTGATGTCATTAGTGACTCAAGCAAGCACTTGACAATTTTCCAAAGATAAGGAAGATGTTTTCTTCTTCAAAACAAGGGAAGTGTTTTCTTCCTCAAAACAAGGGAAGTGTTTTCTTCCCTAAAATAAGGGAGGTGTTTTTTTCCTCAAAATAAGGGGATGGACCCAATAAATCTCCCACTTGAAGACTAATTTTAATTTGTTTTCACACTTTGATCGATGCAACAGCTCTTTCCTACTTTCATACTTCGTGCAGGCCAACTGAAGCTGAGCATAGCTTCAGTTTGTCTATCGTCACTGCCTTTGTCAGCATGTTTGTTGGATTCTGACTCCCTGCGATCTTCTCAAGCACTAGCGCTCCATCTTCCAAAGCTGATCTAATGAAATGGTACCGGAGTTGTATGTGCTTTGTTCGAGCATGGTAGACCGGGTTCTTTGCCAAATGAATGGCACTTTGGCTATCACAATATAGCACACTTCCCTCGTGGTCCTGATCCAATTCCCGCAGAAAAGATTGTAGCCACATCATTTCCTTTGTGGCCTCCGTCACAGCAACGTACTCAGCCTCACAACTAGAGAGAGCTACTATCTTTTGCAACTTGGAAACCCAAGAGATTGCAGTACCTCCGAAGGTGTAAACATACCCGGATGTGCTCTTTCTGCTATCAACATCACCACCGTTGTCAGCATCAACATACCCTTGCAATCCTGTTTCTGATTTTCGGAAATACAGAGCTGAACTTGAGCTGCTTTTCAGATATCTGAATATCCACTTCACAGCCTCCCAGTGTTGCTTTCCCGGATTGCTCATAAATCGGCTGACAACTCCCACTGCATGTGCAATGTCTGGCCTTGTACATATCATTGCATACATAAGACTACCGATTGCAGATGCATAAGGTATCTTGTCCATCTGCTTCTTCTCATCCTCGGTTATCGACGACTGATCCTTTGACAACCGAAAGTGTCCAGCCAAGGGAGTGCTGACTGGCTTGGCATCATGCATGTTGAACCTTTTGATAACTTTCCTCACATATTCTTCTTGTGAGAGTTTGATGCCTTCTTTCTGTTGAAATCCCTTTGCAACCAGCCTTGCTTTATAACGCTTACTTCCATTGGGTTCTTCCTTTATCCGATAAACCCATTTGTTTTGCAATGCCCTCTTATCCTTTGGCAACTCGGCTAACTCCCATGTATGATTTGCCAATAGTGAATCCATCTCATCTTTCATTGCCAGCTCCCACTTAGTCGATTCATCGACTTGCATTGCTTCTTCATAACATTCCGGTCCCCCCTCTATCAGTGAGTAGAATGTAGTTGAGGGATGGAGAGTACCTGTGAATCGACTTCCTGATCCTGGATGATCTACGCAGTTCTGTGATTGGCGTCTGTTTATTTGTTTCAGAATCAGCACTTTCATAAGCACCTTCTCAGATTGTTTGTTCCTCTGCCTCGGCTGTACCTGGCTGTGGCTCAGGTGTCGGGAAGTCCCTCAAATCGACTATTTCCGATTCCTTGTCCTGACATTCTGAATTTTTTTGCAGCTTGTCTTTGTACAGTACCTCTTCGTTGAAGACAACATTCCTGCTTCGGATGATCTTCCGATTTTGTTCATCCCAAAATCGGTAACCAAGCTCGGTGTCACCATAGCCAATAAAGTAACACTTCTTTGATTTTGGATCAAGCTTGCTTCTAGCCGTGTCATCATTATGAACATATGATAAGCAGCCGAACACTTTCAGAAATGAAAGATTTACCTTCTTGCCACTCCAGACTTCTTCTGGAATTCTGAAATCCAAGGGAACTGACGGTCCTCGGTTAATTAAGAAGGCCGCGGTATTGACTGCATCTGCCCAGAATGTCTTGGGCAGTCCAGAGTGTATTCTCATACTCCGAGCACGCTCGTTCAACGTTCGGTTCATTCTTTCGGCTATTCCATTTTGTTGCGGCGTTCCAGGAATAGTCTTCATCATCTTGATCCCATTATCGGCACAGTACCGTTTGAAATCACCATCGGTGTATTCTCCGCCGTTGTCGGACCTCAAACACTTTAACTTGAGGTTTGTTTCATTCTCGACCATGGCTTTCCATCTTTTGAATACACTAAACACCTCGGATTTATTTTTCATAAAGTAAACCCTTACCTTCCTGGTTGAATCATCAATGAAGGTCACGTAGTAGTGTGATCCTCCAAGAGAGGGGACAGTGGTAGGTCCCCACACGTCTGTGTGCACCAATTCCAGCTTCTCGACCTTCAACTCCCTGCCTGCATTTGAGAAGCTTACTCGCTTTTGTTTTCCGAGAATGCAGCTCTCACACGTATGAAGGTTCACCGTCTTCAGCTCCGGAATTAAGCCATTTGTCACCAACAGCTTCATCCCCTTTTGGTTGATATGCCCCAGCCGACAATGCCACAAATCTATCTTCTTTGTGTTGTCAACCACAGCAATAGTATCACGACAGCTCGTCGTCATGTAGAGAGTGTCAATCTTTTTTCCTCGGCCAACTACCATAGCACCTTTCGCCACCTTCCAAGACCCATTACCAAAGTTGAGATCATATCCCTCATCATCAAGCTGACCTACTGAGATCAGGTTTCGCATCAGCTTTGGAACATGTCTAACTTTTGTAATCTTCCACGAGGATCCATTTGACATCTTCAAATTAATGTCTCCCGTGCCAACAACGTCTAGCGGCTCTCCATCGGCTAAATAAACTTTGCCGAGATTCCCAGCCACGTAGTTTGTCATTATATCATGATGTGGGGTGATATGAAAGGAAGCTCCTGAGTCAAGCACCCAAGAGTCTATCGGGCTGTCAACCGATAGCAACAACGCATCGCCAATGTCTTCCGTAGCAGCGTTGATTCCATCCCCCTTGTTGTCCTCCTTCTTTGGCGCCCTGCAGTTCTTCTTGAAGTGACATGGTTTTCCACAGTTCCAACACTCAAGTGTTCGTCCTGGTCTGGATTGACCCCTGCCATTCCTTGACTTCGATCTGCCCCTATTTCGGTTGTAGTTTCTGTCATAATTTCTGCTTCTGTTTTCAACATTAAAAGCAGAACTCGTCAATGCCTCTCCAGAATCTGTCATGCGCACCTCCTCAGCAAGGATACGATCCCTAATATCGTTGAACTTTAGTTTGTCACTGCCGACAGAATTACTAACCGCTGCTCTCATTGGCTCCCAGCTATTTGGTAGGGATGCCAATAAAATTAGAGCTTGTACTTCATCATCGAAATCAATTTTTACCGATGACAATTGATTTACAATGGTATTGAATTCATTTATGTTTGCAGCAACATGAGCATTTTCCATCATCTTTAGATGAAATAGTTTCTTCATGAGAAATACCTTATTATTTGCCGAAGGTTTCTCATACATATCAGACAATACCTTCATCATATCTGCGGTGGTCTTCTCCTTTGCCACGTTGTGAGCAACGTTCTTCGACAGCGTTAGCCGAATGACTCCCAGAACTTGTCTGTCGAGAAGATCCCAATCTGCTTGCTTCATCTCCTCTGGTTTCGGACTCAGAGGTTCATGAAGCTTTCTGCCATATAAATAATCTTCAATTTGCATTCTCCAGAACGCAAAATCTGTACCATCGAATTTACCGATGTCGTGCGTCGTACCATCTTCGCCTCCCATCGTTTCTAAATCACAACACAACCTGTTGCTCTGATACCAGTTGTTAGGATTTGAATCCCAAATCCGACCTTTGTAAGCAGGTTCCCAGGAAAGATTGGAGGGTCACAGCTGGACCACTTAAATACCAACCTCCTTAGACAAAACCTACTTACGTCGTGATGTAAGTGAAAAATAAATAGCACACACAGATTTATAGTGGTTCACCCTCAATGTGAGAGCTACGTCCACGTTGCTGCTGCAGATCTTATTAAAGAAGAAATATTACAAGTGTTTACAACACTCAACCTCACAACCCCAATCCCAATTACACTCAAGAATTTTTACTAAAAATTCTCTCAAATACTTCTCTTACTTAAGCCTTTCACTAAGAGTATTTCTCTTTGATTTTTATCTCTATGGGATGTGTTGTCTTCTTCAATTTTTGGTGTGTCTAGCAAATGAGAAAGCTTCCCTATTTATAGGTATGAGATGAACCTATTGATGTCATTAGTGACTCAAACAAGCACTTGACAATTTTCCAAAGACAGGGAAGATGTTTTCTTCCTCAAAACAAGGGAAGTGTTTTTCTTCCTCAAAACAAGGGAAGTGTTTTCTTCCCTAAAATAAGGGAGGTGTTGTTTTCCTCAAAATAAGGGGATGGACCCAATAGAATTAAGATTGAAAAAGAAATATTTTGGGGATTCTTGGGATAATTAAGATTGAAAAAGAAAGATTTTTGGGATTGTTGGGATCTTGGGGAGGGCTCATATGGAAGAGCCACAAATCTCTTCTTTTCATTCTTGGATTTTTTTTGTACGGAGAAATACCAAATAGTAGAGGAAAATAAGAGATTCATTTTTGGGATTCTTGGAATTTGAGAATTTTGTACGTATATGCTAGTGATATAACATTTCCTCTATATTGATATTTTAGGAATGTAAATTGTTGTATTTGTGTAATTAAAAAGTTAAAATTTTGAATAAGTTGCATTTGTGTAATTTTTTAGAAGTAGTTGTAGTTTTTTTAATTATCATTTTTAAAAGTTGTATTTGTGTTAGTTTTCCTACATTTATACCGTTTTTGAGAAGTAAGTTGGCTTGGTGGTAGAATGTGGTTGACCAAATGAGCTCAAAAATGGACTAAAGCAAAATAAATGAGTTTATTTTCTCTATTTGTACTTATACAAACCTATGCTATTTTTACAAAGGAGATATATTCCGTTTATTTCCCTATATATATACAAAACTTATAAGGACTAAATCATGGCATTAGGACCAAGTTAGTAGGAACTCTACCTAAGAGAAATCTTAAGTGTGTTTTGATCCGGGAATGAAGTGAATTTAACCCCTTATAATATTTTCTCAAAAAAGAAACCAATTCTTTCTACTTAACGAATATCGTGCCAAAAATGGAGTTTTATGATTAGCATGACAAATCTTGCAAGAAAGAAAACATTTTAGAAAATAATCACATCAATCACACATTGAAGCTCGTAGGTCAACCTATTCTAAGAATCCTTAATATTAGGGTATTTAAAACCTTTCCTAGGGGATCACCAGAACCCTTACCTCAAACTCTAGTTTAAAAGGATTTTTCTCTTGTTTGATAAACCCTTTTTACCCGATTTTCCTAATTTCTCTTAATAAAATTAGGTGGCGACTCTAAAAACATAAAATCCAAGTAGAGTCCACAAAATCATAGTAGCTTTTATGCACCCGCGTAAAAGTGAACCGTAATACTCGTGAGACTGGTGAACCTAGGGCTCTGATACCAACATATCACGACCCATTTCATGGATCATGATAGCACCTACACTATCCCCCTGGTAGGCAAATCATTCCCAAATCATTTACTCTTTTAAGAAAAACAAGTGCGGAAATATATCTATTGGAAACACTAAATAACAGTTTAAATAATATAAACAAAGTGCGGACGAATAACTAAATCTTTAAAATTCCCAAAACCTAGTCTTAACTTGTCCAAGAGCTTACTAAGCAATTACAATACCCGAAAACTGACATTACATTTAAAAGTGAAAAGAGAGGGGAGAACTGTCTTAGGGATGGAAGAGACAGTTCAACATAGGAAGAGATTCGAGGCTGCAGATCCAAATAGTAGCTGTTACACCTTTCACTTTTAGAGCATGAGCACGCCACATATTTCACCGTATTAATGGAGTATCGGAGACGTCCCGTGAAGTTTTGAAAGGTGCAAGCCATGGGAAGTACGTAACAATGAAGTAAAGGATCAAGTATGATCTCGTAAATCGTAACCAGGAAAGACAACTTTGGACCCAAAGGACATGACCCTTATCAAGTATAATTAATGATAAATATCATGTATGGAAAGTTTCAGAAGATTCCGGGATCAAGCAAATCGAAGAAAATAAGTTTGTCGAAAATTTGGAAAAATTTGGCAGAATTTTGGACAGAAATTTTGGGTCAACTTCAGAGAGGTATATCTCCTGGTATATCAGGAGTTTTGAGGTGCTTCAAGAGCCTAAAATGAAGTTCGTCGAGTGTAGTTTTGAACGCAACAAACCATTCGTCAATACGACATCGGAGCAAGGAGTTATGAGCATTTTAAAATTGATTGCCAGAAGCCTGCGAACCTACACGGAAATTCTAGAAACTACTTTAAAAGCCCACTAATTTCGGCCCATCAGCCTAAACCGAATAGGACTACTATATATACCCCCTTAAGTCACCTAAATCACCTCATTTTTTACCATTTCTCATCTCCACACTTCTCTACAAGGTCCCACAACATTCATCCAATATTATTACACCAAGATATAGTAAATTTAGGAGTTCCTACATCAAATTAAGCTCGAGTTTGTAAGATTAACAATGAATCTCGACGAATCAAAGAAGGGCCACGATTTCGGGGCTCATATTTTCGCCCAAACCAAACTTTCTAGACCCTATGAGCTCTCTCCAACACTCCAAACCATTCCAAATCAAATCAAGAGAAGATCAATACATAAAATCCTTAACTAGTTCATGGAAGGAGCTTGTTCGTACTTCTAATTGAAGTTGTGGTGGATAAGCTTTAGGGTGGATTGTGTAAGGTGATGTTCTTCAAGTTATAAGGTATGTTTTTCATCTTGAATTTAATATTAAGTTGATTCTTCGAGGATTTTAATGGTTTAAAGTAAGGGAAAACATGGCACAAAGGTCGTAGATAGATATATTGATGTTGTTGGCTTATTGACTGATTTTCGAAGGAAGTTTCGGACGGATTTGTATACGTTTGTCATGTAGTATCTTGATTACGCTATGGTTGATGTTGTTAATGATGTTTGGAAGTTGTTTTGGAATTTGGAGGAAGTAGATAATACAGGGGATATGTTGCCCGAATTTCGGCAGATTCTAAGAGGATTTAATTTGAAGGCTTAAAACAAGCATATGACGATAAGCCTAACAATAGTGTGAATTCTCTTGGATGTAGATTTACAAGCTTAGGAGGATAAGCGTCAAGTAGTAAGGAGACCAAAAAGGTATGTTAAAGCTAGTCCCTTTCTTTCTAAAGGCATGATTCCTTTCTTATGCACCCATACATGTTTTCCATAACATCCTTATTCTCAAAAGTTAGAAGTTCATGATTCTCAAAGTTCTTATGATACTAAGGATAGATTTTTTCTAGGATGATAATGATGATGACGATGACCCCATTTCTAGAAATTTCAAGGCTTATGATTTTGATGCTATCACGAGATTGTTGAGCTTATTTCATGATTTTCTTGATTTTATTCATTGTTGTTGATCTCACCTTATAATAATTGTTCCTTGAAGGTGAGATATAGCGATGATGATTGTTCCATAACATAAATCGGAGGTTACCGACCTTATGTTACTCCGATAAAGTGGTAACTTTTATTTGGGCTCTCATGCATGATATATATGTGTGTATACACACACACACACACACACACACACACACATATATATATATATATATATATATATATATATATATATATGGGATATGGGAAGAAGGGTGTGCCATTATATACGCATAACCACCTGATTAGTTGGCATATTATGATATCGTCCCGGACGCGGGATATATGGATAAATGGATCGGACCGTTCGTTCCGCAGCAACATATATAATGATGATATGATATATGGATTGGGCTGCACGTTCTGCAGCAATATAAAATATTTATGGATCGGGCTGCACGTTCCGCAGTACTATTATTTATATATGTATGAAAATGTTTTTTTTAAAAGAAAGCTAAGCATGCATGATATTCGCCTTAAGAGGAAATCAGATGTACAAGTTGTCCTTATCTCATGTTATGTTCTGTATCTCTTGTTATGTTGTTATTCATGCCTTATATACTCAGTACATTATTCGTACTGATGTCCTTTCTTGTGGACGTTGCGCTCATGCTCGCAAATAGGTAGGGAGACGGATTAGATCTGTAGGTGTTTTATCAATGGATGCTCAGAAGCACTCCACTTAGTTCGGAGCTGCAGTCTATTGGTATTGGTCTTTATGGTCACTTGCATTCTAAGTAGAGGCTCGTAGACATTTGTGTACAGTTAGACGTTTCATAACCCTACTGGTTCATACTGTTGTATAATATTTTAGTAAGCTTGTCAGCTGGTGATGATGGGCATAAGTGTTGAGGATTATATAGAGATGTGTCGTTATGTTCTAATATATGTCCTTACAGATTATGATATCCATGAGCTATCTTTATGGTCCACCCAGAAATGATTATGAGATGTATGCTTAGAGGTGCTCGGTATGTTAGCTACGGGTGCCCATCATGGCCCTCTAGTTGGGTCATGACAGTAGCTCACCCCAAGTCTCTGGTGGACATCCTCGGGATTTATCGCGGGGTCACAAAACACAACTTGAACCAACTTTGCACCCCAAAAGGGATGCAGCAAGAATAGTATGAGTACAACACTAGTACTCATAGATATCACAGGCTGACATGATTAGATAACGCATATATATAGAAAGGAATTAACAAGTAAAGCAGATAAGCATTCAAGTACATTCACTAAGAATGATCAAGAGCACCTCACAACAGTAATAATCATAATACTCTCAGTTTTCAAGCCTAGGTAAAAGCCTCTAATCCCCGAATCAATCAAGGCTCTAAGTACATACCTTACAAGCAAGCCACAACTCAAATATATCATCGACCAAGAATCCAAGAGATAATGATGCTATGCAATGTTATGAAGTTCAATGCAATGAAATGTAATGGTATGCCATGCAATGTAATACCCTCCTGGCCCCTCTCCAATCACGTACACATATGCGAAGGGAAATGCCTCAAGAGCATGACCCATGAGGGACCCACGAACTCCATGTACCCATACAGAAGATCATTGCCCATTGGGCCCAAACAGATGATCATTATTGCCATTCCACACATATTGTCCTTATTTCCATTGTAACTTTGCCATTGCCACTTTGGCCCACAAATATTGTCCTGGTTTTCATAGTAACCGTTTATGCATGAAAATGGATGATACGTAAATTCATGGAATCTACTCAACAAAGTCTCAAAATCATGGAACCAGTAATGAATATCATAAATGCCAAACTCAACAAGTCATCATTATGTAATCCCTCTCTTTCTATAAAGTAAGTGAGACGTCCGGGACAACAATTCAATCAGTAATTCATAACATATCAGCAAGCATTCCTTCCCTATTCATGAATCATAATGAAATTTCTAAAAACAATCACACAAACCCTAGCCACGATCTAAAAGCAAATATGGCGGCAAGCCCGCATAATAATTTATGATACCAACCTAATTGGAATTAACCTCCACACCTTCCCCAAAGTCCTATCAGTCTTTCTCCATCAATAACTATTATCTAAATATGTTTCTCTAATCGGAGTTTAAACATAAGTAATCTATAACCTATCTCAATGCCGAACAGGTGCCACGAACTATCCAACTCAATCCTTTCCCACTTGCATCACCTCCAAATATGCAAAGTCTAAAGGATAACTACTTATGTTAGGAATACGATACCTAAAAGGCTATACTTTTAATTTAACTTAATGAAACAAACTTAGAGAAAGACGCTAGGCCCGCAAGGGCAAAATCAAAAATTTATTCTCTAAACAAATTATCCATTGTTTAGGAAGTCATAAAACAAAGGTTTATAAGAATCTAACTCTAAATGGGCCTTCAATTCTAGTAATTTATAGAAGTCTCATTTTATGCCAAAAACCCATTAAATCAATCCTTTTGAAAGTCCATTTTGAAATTGAAATTCGAGTTGGAAGTAGTTTACTCTATCCTTACATAGCTAGTAACTTGGAATTCTTCCCCATTTTCAACTTAGGGAATAAAAGTCATGAAACCCCCCATCCTCAACATGATTCTAACATGATAATCTCTACTAATCTAAGATAAAATCGTAGTATAAAGATAGAAATCTTATCCCCAATAGTCATCCCTAAGAAACCCCTTAGAAATAGTATCATACTAAGCTCCGTAGGTCTAAAATGGGTTTAGAGTAAATGAGGTTCAATTTTGGGATACAAGCTTTTAATGCTTCTGATTTTCAGCGATCCCGCAGAAACGGACGGAGGCTCGCAAGTGCGGCCTTGCTTCTGTGGGGAAATCATTTGCAGATACGGAGAATATTAACCCCTTCCATAAAAATGGAGAAACCATCGTGCATACAACCTGTAGTTCGCAGGTGCAGTGCAACTGAAACACAAAGTAAGATTCTCCCTAATTCTAATCCAACCCATCTGAATAGTGCCATAAGTAAAATATCATCAAGTCCACTCGCAAACCCCTAAAAATCTCAGTAAACCTGTCATACCCAATTTTGAACCAAAAATCACCCGATCCTTGAAGGTGATTTACTAGAAACCAACAAATCTTCTGGAAATATAAAAATAGTCCACCAGGCTCTAATCGACCAATTCTGACTCGAAATGAATACACCAACAGTTACCCGAACTGACTCAAAATTTTTCAGAACCAATTACAGTCCTATCACACATCTGTGGCGACCAATTTGAATCATTTTCTTATGCATAAGCAATCAAGTCTATCACCCTCGACTCCAAAAGCTGAATCCTACCTAAGTCGCCAACTAGTAGCAAAAACCATACCTTAGGATCGCCATCTTCATGTTTATCAACTTTCACCCGATACGCAAATTTGACCGAACCCCATGAACTCTAAAAACATCAAATCCTCCTCGTTAGACAACTCTAGTTCATCCATTGAAGAGTGCTATGAAATTATCCATCTTGGTACAACGCAAGACAACTTTCCATAAATCTACATTCTAAAAGTTCAATACTACTCCCCAATTGCTAATCGGACTCAATAAACCATCAATTACATCATTAGATCAAAACCCCCAATTAGTATAAAACCCTAAGTTTCCATGACTTTGATTCTTGAAATAGAAGTAAGTTTCAAGCTTGGAACTAGTTTCCCAATGATTAAAAGGTACAAATCAACAAGGATTACCATTAAAACCCCACAAGTTTAGAGGAGAAACAATGATCAACACCCTAGGTTTATGAATCCCTCTTCTCCAATTTCACCTTAGAACTACCATGGATTCCATCATTAGTAACACATAAACATAAAAAAGGGTAAAAAGGGTAAAGGAACTTACCCTTATGAAGATTCAATCCCGATAGTTTAGGTCAAGAATTTAGTGAATGGACATAATGGTTTCAGAGTTGTATTAAAAAGAGAATTTTGATTCAGCGCTATCTGTTTCCACGGTAAATAGTCCGCTTACGCGCTCCCGCCTCAGCGGATAACCGTCCAATTAGGTGTACCTCATTAAAATACTCATGACTCGCATCTGCGGGCCAAGTTCTGCAGAGGCGCAATGTTTCTAGCTGAGGCGAGACCAGAAACAGCAAAGATCTGATTTCACCAGGTTACACCCAAAATCACGACATCCATTCGAGACCTCCTAGATATAAACCAGATATGCAGACATATGTAAAAAGGCACTAAACCCACCTGTGCCCTCGAAATTTCCAATGAAGGTCTATTTTATCGGGTCACCCCAAAACGGCCAAAACCAACTTTCCAACAAAGGGTTTGGAATGCTCCTGAATGCCTCGAGAATTGAACTGCATATCCCATCAAGTCATAATCCACCCTCCAGACCTCACGAATTTGATGGAATTCTTAAAAAGGGTCCGTTTACCCAAAAGTTAACTATTGGTCAAACCTTTTTTACTTTAAAGATCTAATTTCCACAGATCACATTTATAACTTGCTCGATGACCTCGTGAACCGTGTTACCCATCCCCGCAGGTTAGAAATCAAACTGGCAGGACTAGGGGAAAGACCAACGGGGGTAAAATGGGTCAAAATGCAATAACGACCCGGTACATTTCCTTCCTTCTCCGTTCGAGGATGAACGGTTATTTAATTGGTACCTGATATAACAAACCGTTTGATCATTATGTGCGTTTTATCCCTTTTCCCCTTGAACCTTCCCTTATCCCTGTTAGAGTGCTTTTGACCCACGGGAATGGGCGACACAGTTCTCGAGCTCATCGGGCGAGTCTTGGGAAGAATTGAGGAATTTAGAACATTAAAGTGAAAAATATGTGACCAAGAGTTGACTTTTTAGTAAATAGATCTTTTTTGAAATTTCGTCAATTCTATGACGTTTGGAGGGTCGATTTGGTTCGGTTCCCGAGGCATTCAGAAATGTTTTATACCCTTGGTTGGAAACTTAATTTTGTCCATTTGGGGGTTGACTGGGTTTAATTTGAAATTGAGGGATAGTATTGGACTTCCTAAGTGTTGATTAATCGATTTTTACTTGACATTCTTATTTTGCCCTTGTGGGCCTGATTTCCTCTGTAAAAATGGTTGTTTTCGATTCAAATAGTATTGTAGCATTATGGGTATCGTTAGTCTTCGTTTCTAATGTATATTATGTTGTTGAATAGACTTCAAACATTCAGAAGCTCTTCGAAAGGGCAAGGCTCATGTTGGATAGTTTCTGGCACCCGCTCGGCATTGAGGTAGGTTGCAGTTTACCTTCTGGATGGACTCCAATTAGTGAAGCATATGTAGGAGTTAGATATTGATGCGAAAAGCATTGTAGGCCTTCGGCTATGGTGTGGAGGTGAAATCCTATTAGGTTGGTTCTGTTATTGTTTTTGGGCTTGTCGCCTTATTATTATGATTGGCCTTGTCATCTTATTTGCTATGTTGTGTTTGTGTATGCATTTATCTCTCTCTTGTTATGTCACTTATCATCACCAAAAGGAAGGATAATGAGAATAGGCTTGAATTATGATGAGTGCTTATGATAAGACACGGATGAGATCTTGATTATGATTCGCTGCAGATTATGATATCATACATGACATACATTCTCATTTCATTCTAAGCATTGATATGAACTGTCACGTGATACTAATGATGATAACTAAGACAAAGGAACATCCGAGGTCTCTACCGGATTGTATAAAAGAGAGATGAGAATCTGTGATATGAGATTATTATCGGAGCGGAATATGTTATGATCGCTTTTTCTTGTCGAGACAAGGGTGTTCATGGACTTCGCGAGTCCCCTATGGGTCATAACTACGAGACGTGGAGATTTTCAACCGTAACATGTATGTACAGGTTTAAGATATTTGACCAGTGCATTGCATCGCATATGCATTCTCTCTTACATCCATTCTTCATTGTTGATTTTGTACATGGCATTTGATATTGAGTTTATTTTATGTTGATTTGGTTCGTAAATTTGCTTGATTGCTTACAGGTCTACTTACTGATTTCTTTCTTCATATATGTGAACTAATTGTTGTCGGCCTATGTTACCGACCGGTACATCGTGTTTGTACTGATACTACCTTGTTGTACTCTTTTCTGAGTGCAGAGTTTGCTACAGGATCCACTCAGCACCTCGTTAGTGATTCCCAAGGCTTTTTGTTTGAAATTTCAGGGTGAGCCATGTTCCAGATCCGCAACCCGAATTTTTTTTCTCTTTTATGGTCTGGAGAGGCTTACTTATCTTATAGTTTAGGGGCTTTAGCCGTCTTTGGTTTCATTGCTTGTTGTTTTTCTGGTTCAATAATACTGCTTATCCTAGTGAATTTTACGGACCTACTGGACCAGAAGCTTCTCAAGCTCAAGCACTTACTTTTCTAGTTAGAGACCAACGTCTTGGGGCTAACATGGGATCCGCTCAAGGACTTACTGGTTTAGGTAAATATCTAATGCATTCCCCAGATGGAGAAGTCATTTTTGGAGGAGAAACTATGCGTTTTTGGGATCTGCACGCTCCATAGTTAGGCCAAAAAAAGGAAAGAGAGGGATGAGGTTTCCCTCGGTTTTGGCATAGCGAGCCCCCAGTGGGAGGCTCGCATGACGGGCTATTAGCTCAGTGTTAGAGCGCGCCCCTGATAATTACGTTATTGTGCTTGGGCTGTGAGGGCTCTCAGCCATATGGATAGTTCAATGTGCTCATCGGCGCCTGATCATATTTGTCCTTCTGTTTCGAGACAGTATTTCAAACATTTATGTATTTGTTATATTTAGACTTATGTGGTTTTATAGTGGCTCTTGTACTTGACTTGACCAGATTCATGGGGTTTCATTTGTACTTCCACACTTTAGATATTTATGATATGATTTTGAGTCTGCTTATATTATTTAATCTTCCGCATGTTAATTATAGAAACGGTAGATTAAGGGAAGGGTTCGCCCACTAGGGGGGTTAGTGTGGGTGCCCGCTCGACCCACGAGTTGGGTCGTGACAACAAGTTCAATATCATAGGGTAAAGTCATATCACAATGAATTGTTGAGATAGTATTTAAGGATATTTTGTGAAATCTTTTTAATTAATCATTTGATCTACAAATGCGTTGTGTAGAATGATCCTTTTTATGTTGGAACAATGTTTGAGAAACTAAGGATCATAAATCCTACCATTAAGATTATTGCTTAGAACTTTACCTTGAACTACAAATTTCCACGTCAAGTGGGAGATAATCTCAACAACTAAATCATCAAGCAGGGATTGAACATTTCCATACTCACTAATATACTGTTGGGTTCTACCTTTTCTCATTCCCTTAATTCGTCATATAGTTTTTTTTTTCTAGTCTACCAAAAAGACATCAGCATATTTTACCCAAAATGAGTCACTGCTTATATTGGTGTTAAATCAACAAAAGTTTATCGGGGAAATCTCTGAAATGATTCGGAAGATCCTGATGAACAATCAATGAAGTAGATATTTTGATCTATAATGAATCGTACTCATTAAGAAATCAAAACAATTACTACACACACACACACACACACACACACACACACACACATATATATATATATATATATATATATATATATATATATATATATATATATATATATATATATTGTTCAAATAATTATATCCCGATTAAAAGTTTAAGTATGTTTAATGAACTATTTTGGGACATGTGTGTTGCACGCGTGCAACGCGCAACAAATAGTACATACGGTATAAGTCATATTAAAGATGCATTATAAATGTCATAAAAATTTAAAGTGGAAAAGTAAACTAAAATTACTTCAATTAAAAATACAGTAAATACTAATTTTATCAAAATCAAAGAGAATCAGACCCTTGCATGAGGCTAAAAGATCAGTGGCATGGAGTAAAGTCGTCTCACTATGGTGGTTGGGATAGGATTTAAGGAGATTTTGTGAAATTTTTTGAACAAATTATTTGATGTATAGATGAGTTTTGTAGAACGATCCTTTTGATATTGCAACACGGGTTGAGAAAATTTAGGATAAGAAATCCTACCATTAAGATTCTTGTTAGAGTTTACCTTGAACTATAAATTTCAAGTCAAGCAGGAGATGATCTCCACTACTAAGACATCATGCAGGGAATAAGACATTTCCATACTCACTAATATACTATTGAGTTCGTTCGCTCTATTGTCTTTTCTAAATCATCATGCAGGGAATAAGATATTTGCATACTCACTAATATATTGTTGAGTTCATTTGCTCTATTGTCTTTTCTCATGCCCTTAATTCTTTTATTCTTTTTTTCTAGTCTACAAAGGAAGACATCAAATGTTTTACGTAAAATGAGTCAATGTTTATATTGGTGATAAATTATAAAACTTTATCGGAAAAATCTCTAAAGTAACTCGGAAGATCTTCATGAATAATCAATGAAATAGATATTTAAACCTATAATGAGTCTTACCCATTAAGAAATATGTAATGAACCGTTCGATCATTATGCGTGTTTCGGCCATTTAACCTTGTTGACCCAATTCTCGAGGTTATAGGATGATTCAAGCGAAGACTGGATGAATTGAAACCTTTAAGTGGAACCATCTGACTAATAGTTGACTTTTGGGTAGACGGACCTTTTCAAAATTTCATCGATTTCATGAGGTTCGGAGGGTCATTTATGACTTGGTGGGATGGCTGGGTCGGTTCTCGAGGCTTTCGGGTGCGTTTTAAGTACTTGGTTGGAATATTTTGGATTGACCGAGTTAACGTGACCTCTGTTGGGAATTCCAATTTCACGAATAGATTCGTAGCATGTTTTCGCTTGTGTCTGCATGTATGGTTTGTATCCGAGAGGATGGTTTGTATCTGAGAGGTCTCGGATGGTTGTTGAGGTTTTGGGTTGAGACTTGGTGAAACCAGAATTTCGCGGTTTACTGGTAACTCGCCTCGGCGGTGGCTCTTTATCCCCGTGGACTCGCCCCGGCGGAAATTTACACCCAATAGGCTTTGGTCCGCAAGAGCAGATGATGATGCAATTAATAAAATCATGCCACAGCAGACAAGAGTTTGCTGAGAGGGGATCGCTGCAGCGGGAATGGTCTGCCCCAGCACACAACACTGAACCAGAATTATTACTTATTCCCAAATTAGATGTCATTAGTCCATTCACCCAAAAACCTAAGTCTAAGGAGCATTAAGGACGATTTCTTGAGATCTTGTGGTGAAATCATCTTAGGGTAATTCCTAAACCTTAATCTTGCATTATCTTTCCTTTACTAGTGTTCATGATGGGAAATGGTTAGTGTGGTGCCATCACAACGGCATTTGGGTTGTGATAAGTTGGTATCAGAGCCCTAGGTTCACCGATGTCACTGTACAATAACAGGTCTAGTAGAGTCTGATGGATTGGCACGGAGACATCTATAATTATCTTCGAGAGACTATGGTACCTTAAGAAAATTCAATTCTTTCTTTCCTTCGTGCTACTTGATTCAAATTAGGATCTAGTTGGTTCAAACTGGTATCTGGCCTCTCCTTCTATTCTCTCACAAATGGTGAGGACTCGTGCTAGTACAACAGTTGATGAGGTACCAGTGCCGACCGCTGGGGCTGCAGCATGTGGTAGAGATCAAACTAGAGGCCCTGGTCACGGCAGATGCAGAGAGGCTGCATCCGCTAGGGGTGGGGATCTCGTGGCTGGTCAGGCCTATGCTAGATCAGTCTCTCCCGAGCCACCGGTGAGTCATCATGATGAGGAGGCAGAGTTGGGACCAACACCAATTCAGCCTGATATTATAGCTACTCCAGTGTTGTCTAATGCTTTGGTTTGTGTGCTGAACCTACTTGAGGGTTTGACTCAAGCAAGTGTGTTATTGGCTATATACCAGATGGTCAGAGAGTGAGGTTAGATGAGCAGATTCCTAAGAGGTTTCGTGCTCCAAAGGCACAACCTGGTGCGGCTGTGGCTCCATATATGGATGTGATTTCGAGGCCTGGTATCTTCTCTAGACCAGTGGCAGGCCCAGTGATGACCGGTGAGGATCATGATCTGTTTTAAGGTTCAGCAAGTTGCAGCCACCAGTCTTCTATGGAACTCTGCAGGAGGATGCTGATGAGTTTATATGGGGACGTAGAGAGGCATGGGATTGAGTTTGTGAACTTTCCATTATTGGGTGTTTCCAAGTTATAGTGGAGAGTGTATGTGGAGTATAGACCAGTTGGGTTGCCTTCGTCAACATGGACTTAATTTTACCAGTTCTTTTTGGAGAAGTACGTTTTGCGTATTTTGAGAGATAGGAGGTGTGACGAGTTTAGTCACATTGAGCAGAGAGGTTCTTCAGTTGTTGAGTATAAGGCTTATTTTTACTTTTTGTCCAGATATGCTCTACAGTTGTAACCTACCGAGGAGAAGAGAGTTGAAGTTATCAGCTCTTCAGCTAATAGCCACAGGGCTTTAATCATATGTCACTACAGATAAGTCAGTGAGACATGATAGCTTTGGTAAGATTGATGATAAAAGGGCCCGTAAGGGCGGCAGCCTCAGTGGTTCATTCTCTAGAGGGCAGGGCCAGTATGGGCAGAGTTCCAAGATTTATTCCGGTTGCCCTATTCAGTCAGCTATGTAGACATCTGTTAGAGGGTCTTCAGGGCCCAGACAATATTCTTCAGGGCAGCTACTGGGGTCGTATTCTAGATTCTCTGATCGTGGTGGGTATTCGGATTCTTCAGCTTCTATTCAGTCGCCTGTGCTAGATCGTGTATGTTTTGTGTTTGGAGAGCCGAGGCACTTTAAAATGAAGTGTTCCTGCCTCAGATATAGTGGTCAAGGTACTCTGCATCAGACTCCCAGGGCTCTAGTTTCTTCTGCTAGAGGAGGTGGATCATATGGTAGAGGTAGTGCACAGCCTTGGCGGGGTGGCCACACATCTGGTAGGGGTGGCACCCAGCCTGGTAGATAGGGTCTCAGCCAGAAAGAGGTAGACATCCGCCCGGTAGGGGAGGAGCTCAGTCGGGTCAAAGTAGTCGTGGAGGTTCGTATGCTAGTGGCAGAGGGGTTCACTGCTATGCTTTTCCTGGCAGGCCGAGGCTTCCGATACGGTTATCACATGTAATATCTCAGTCTGTCACTGGGCGCCTTCAATGTCATTCAACTCGGGTTCTACTTTCTCTTATGTGTCTACTTATTTCTCTATGGGTTTGGATGTGATTTGTGATCTACTTGACGAGCCTATCCATGTATCTACTCCGGTTGGAGATTGATGTGGTAGATCGAGTCTATTGGTCATGTACGGTTACATTTATAGGTTATGGTACGTGGGTAGATTTAGTGATTCTTGACATGGTAGATTTCGATGTTATATTGGGTATGAGTTGGTTGTCTCCCTATCATGTTATCTAGGACTGTCACGCTAAGACAGTCACACTAGCTATGTCGAGTATTCCTTGACTTGAGTGGAAGGGTACTTCTAAACCTTCCCCGAAGAAGATCATTTCATTCCTTCAAGCCAGGAAGTTAGTGGATAGAGGATGTTTGGCCTACTTGGCCCATATTCATGACACCAGTGCTGACACTCTGTCACTTGAGTCTGTTCCTGTGGTGAGCAAGTTCGTAGAGGTGTTCCTTATGGACTTGCTTGGTGTGTCACCTGACTGTGATATTAATTTCTATATTGATGTGGAGCTGGGGTCTCACCCCATTTCTATTCTGCTATATCGAATGGCGCCGGCTGAGTTGTGAGAGTGGAAGGAACTGTTGCTGGACCTTCTTAGCAAAGGATTCAATTGACCGAGCGTCTCCTCTTGGGGAGCTCCAGTGTTTTTTTTTAAGAAGAAGGATTGATCGATGCAGATGTGTATTGATTACCGGTGTTGAACAAGATCACCATTCGAAATATATATCCTATTCCCCGCATTGATGATCTGTTTGATAAGCTTCAGGGAGTTTCTGTGCTTTCTAATATTGATTTGAGGTTGAGTTATCACCAATTGAAGATCCGGGCCAAGGATATTCCCAAGACGGACTTTAGGACTCGTTATGGTCATTACGAGTTCCTTGTTATGTCATTTGGGCTTACCAATGCCTAGCAACTTTTATGGACTTGATGAATGGCATTTTCAAGCCATAGTTGGATTCTTTTTTCCTAGTCTTCATTGATGATATTTTGGTATATTCACGCAACAAAGAGGATTATGAGAAGCACTTGAGGATTGGTCTTGGTTTGTTGAGGGAAAAGAAGCTCTACGCTAAGTTTTCTAAGTGTGAGTTTTTGCTTGACTCAGTAGCATTCTTGGGAATGTTGTGTCTAAGGACGAGATTATGGTATATCCTAAGAAGATTGAGGCAGTTCCAGATTGGCCTAGGCCCACTTCAGTGCCTGAGATCAGGAGTTTCGTGGGTCTTGCCAGTTATTGTCGTTGGTTTGTGAAGGGTTTTTCTTTGATAACTTCACATTTGGCTCATCTTACTTAGAAGAATATGCCCTTTCAGCGGTCCGATGAGTGTGAAGAGATCTTTCAAAAGCTCAAGGCCTTGTTGACTTCCGCTCCTATTCTATTTCTACCAGTTGAGCGGAAGGATTTTACCGGGTACTGTGATGCGTCATGTATAGGCTTGGGCTCTGTTCTGATGCATGATGGTAAGGTAATTTCCTATGCTTCAAGGCAATTGCAGGTTCAAAAGAAGAACTACCCCACCCATGATTTGGAGTTGGCGGTAGTAGTTTTTGCTTTGAAGCTTTGGAGGCAATATTTGTATAGGGTCTATTGTGAGGTCTTCACTGATCACCGTAGCCTTCAGCATGTGTTAAGCTAGAGAGATTTGAACTTCAGACAGCGTAGGTGGATGGAGTTGCTTAAGGATTATGATTTGACTATTTGTATCATCCGGGCAAGGCCAATGTGGTGGAGGATGCCTTCAGCCGAAAGGCTGTGAGTATGGGTAGTTTAGCCTGATTGGTATTTGAGGAGAGGCCTTTGGCTAGGGATGTCCAGGCTTTGGCAAATGGGTTAGTGAGACTTGATATCTCAGATTCTGGTAAAGTGTTGGCCCATGTTGAGGAGAGGTCATCACTTCTGGATCAAATTAAGGCAAAGCAGTTTGAGTATGCTAAGTTGTGCAAGATTTGTGATAAAGTGTTGAATGGAGAGGCCAAGGAGGACATTCTAGATAGTGAGGGGACTTTGAGGATTAAGGGTTATGTTTGTGTTCCTCGGGTTGATGGCTTGATCAAGTTGATTTTAGAGGAGGCTCACAGTTCTAGATATTATATTCATCCTGGTGCTATCAAGATGTATTGTGATTTGAGACGGCACTATTGGTGAGGTAGGATGAAGCGTGGTATTTTTGAGTTCTTTTCTCAGTGTCTGAATTGCCAGCAAGTCAAGTACAAGCACCAGAGACCGGGGGGTACGTCCATTCCTGAGTGGAAGTGGGAGAGAATAGCCATGAATTTTGTTGTTGGTCTTTTGAAGACCTTGGGCAAGTTTGATTTGATTTGGGTTATTGTTGACAGTGACTAAGTCTACACAATTCATTTCAGTTCAAATTATCTACACTGCAGAGAAGTTGGCCAAGATCTATATTTGTGAGGTTGCTCGATTGCATGGAGTGCCCATTTCCATCATCTCTGATAGAGGCACTCAGTTTACATCCTATTTCTGAAGGGCTTTACATGCCGAGTTGGGGACTCGATTGGATCTCAATACAGTTTTTCACCCTCAGAAAGATGGACAGTTTAAGCAGACTATTCAGGTTTTAGAGGATATGCTCTGAGCTTATGTGATCGACTTTGGTGGTCATTGGGTCCAGTTCTTACCTTTGGCAGAGTTTGCCTACAATAACAACTATTATTCGAGTATCGACATGGCTCCATTTGAAGCGTTTATGAGAGGCGATGTCGATGCTCGATTGGCTGGTATGATGCTTTTGAGGTTAGACCTTGCGGTACCGATCTTTTGAGGGAGTCGTTGGATAAGGTGAAAGTGATTAAGGAGAAGCTTCTAACAGCTCAGAGTAGACAGAAGGAGTATGCGGACTGGAAGGTCTGAGATATTGAGTTCATGGTTGAAGAGTAGGTTATGTTGAAGGTTTCGCCCATGAAAGGTGTGATGAGGTTTGGGAAGAAGAGCAAACTCAGGCCTAGATTCATTGGACATTTGAGATCCTTCGTCATCAGGGAGAGATAGCTTATAAGTTAGCATTACCTCCAGGTTTGTCAGGTGTTCACCCGGTGTTTTATGTGCCTATTCTAAAGAAATATCATTCGGACGGTTCTTATATCATTCAGTGGGATTCGATTCTATTTGATCAGAATTTGTCTTATGAGGATGAGCCGATAGCCATTTTGGATAGAGAGGTTCGAAAGTTGAGGTCAAAGGAAATTGCTTCAGTGGAAGCAGCGTTTAATTGAGGAGGCTACTTGGGAGACCGAGTCAGATATGCGTAGTAGATATCCCCAGCTTTTCACCCAGTCAGGTACCCTTCCTTTGCTTCATTCTTTGTCCGTTCGAGGATGAATGGTTGTTTAATTGGTATTTGATGTAACAACCCATTCGATCATTATGCGTATTTTGACCATTTTACCCCCTTTGACCCAATTCCCGAGGTTACCGGGGCGATTCTAGTGAAAATTGGATGAATTGAAATCTTTAAGTGGAACCGTTTGAAAAATAGTTAACTTTTGGGTAGACGGGCCTTTTCAAAATTTCATCAATTCCGTGAGGTCCGGAGGATCATTTATAACTTGGTGAGATGGCTGGTTCGGTTCTTGAGGATTTCGGGTGCGTTTTGGGTACTTGGTTGGAATATTGGTTTTAGCCATTTGGGGGTTGACCGAGTCAACATGACCTCCATTGGGAATTACAAGGTCATAGATGGATTCGTAGCATGTTTTTACTTGTGTCTGCATGTTTGATTTGTATCCGAGAGGTCCCGAAGGGTTTTCAGGGTTTCGGGTTGAGACTTGGTGAAACCAGAATTTTCTGGTGACTAGCCCCAGCGGTGGCTGTTCGCCCCGGCGGAGTTGTACGCCCTGCGGATCCGCCTCAGAGGGCTTTGGTCCGCAGGAGTGGATGATGATGCAATTAATGAAATCACACCCCAGCGGATAAGAGTCCGCTGAGGCGGGATCGCTTCAGCGGGAATGGTCCACCCCGGTGCACGACGCCGAACTAGAATCATTACTTATTCCTAACTTCGATGTCATTATTCCATTCACCCAAAAACCTAAGTCTAAGGAGCATTAAGGGCGATTTCTTGAGATCTTGTGGTGAAATCATCTTGGGGTAAGTCCTAAACCTTAATCTTGCATTATCTTTCCTTTACTAGTGTTCATGATGGGAAATGGTTAGTGTGGGTGACATCACGACGGTATTTGGGTCGTGACAAAATCAAAACAATAAATAATATATATTGTTCAAATATTATACCCCAATTAAGACTATAAGTATGTTGATTAACTATTTTGAGACCCGTGTGTTGCTAGTGCATCACTCGTGACAAATTGTACATATGATATAAGTCATATTAAAATTTCATTATAAAATAACAAAAAAATTTAAGTGAAAAAGTGAACTAAAATTGAGGAACAATTTCAATTGAAAACACAGTAAGCATGAATTTCGTCAAAATCAAAGAGAATCAAACCCTTGCATGAGGCCAAAAGTTCAATATTATTGGGTAAAATCATCTCAGAATGAGTGGTTGGGTTGTTGAGAGAGGTTTGAGGAGATTGAGGATCCGTGTGATTGTGAATTGACCAATGAGGGGAAAGCACGATGGGATGTTGAGTGAGGTTTGACAGATTGGATAAGCCTAAAGCGTTTGGACAAGAAACGGTTTTCCCATAAATACAAAAAATTAGGAGCTAGAAGGACTAGCCAAAATAAGATGTACTAAATAATTAGGGGTGCTCTAATAAAACAACCAAACTGATAAATCTAATAAAATACTAAAATTTATTAAGTGTTGACATGAATCTATCATTCTTGACCCGTTCGAAAAATCATTTGAAGTATATATGAGTTATGTAGGATGATCCTTTTGATGTTGTAACAAAGTTTAAGAAATCTAGGATCAGAAATCATACGGTTAAGATTCTTACTTAGGACTTTACCTTGAACTGTAAAACTTCAAGGTCAAGCGGGAGATGATCTCCACAACTAAATCATCAGGCAGGGAATGATACATTTCCATACTCACTAATATACTATTGAGTTCTCTACTCTGTTACCTTTTCTCATGCCCCTAGTTCGTTCTATTCGTTTTTCTAGTCTAGACAGAAAGACATCAAATGATTTACCTAAAATGAATCACTGTTTATATTGGTGTTAAAAGTACCAAACTTTATCAGGGAAATCTTTGAAATGATTCGGAAGATCATCATGAACAATCAATGAAGTTGATCTATAATGAATCTTACCCATTAAAAAATCAAAACAATTATTAACATATATTGGTCAAACAATTATTTTCCAATTAAGAGTACAAATATGTGTAATGAACTATGTTGGGACACGTGTGTTGCACGCGCATCGCACGCCACAAATAGTACATACGACATAAGTCATATTAAAGTTGCATTACAAAATAACATTAAATTTAAAACGGAGAAGTAAAATGAAATTGAGGAACAATTTCAATTGAAAACACAGTAAACACTACTTTTGTCTAAATCATAGAGAATCAGACCCTTGCCTGAGGCCACAAGTTCAATATCATAGGGTAAAGTCATATCACAATGATTGGTTGAGATGGGATTTAAGGAGATTTTGTGAATTTTTTTTAATAAACCATTTGATGTACATATGAGTTGTGTAGAACGATCCTTTTTATATTGGAACAATGTTTGAGAAATTAAGGATCATAAATCCTACCATTAAGATTGTTGCTTAGAACTTTACCTTGAACTACAAACTTCAATGTCAAGCGGGAGATGATCTCGACAACTAAATCATCAAGCAGGGATTGAACATTTCCATACTCACTAATATACTGTTGGGTTCTACGTTTTCTCATTCCCTTAATTCGTCTTATAGTTTTTTTTTTCTAGTCTACCAAAAAGACATCAACATATTTTACCTAAAATGAGTCACTGCTTATATTGGTGTTAAATCAACAAAATTTTATCGGGGAAATCTCTGAAATGAGGATTTGAGAATAATTCACGTGCGAGAGTGACACACACAAAAGAGAGGTGAGACTATGGTCTTAAAGTAACCTAAATGTTAGAAGTGGGCTATGCAGGTAATTAAAGAGAAATTGAGCCAAATCCGGTAAACTAGATGGCCGACGGCAGACCGTAATTATCTCATTTTAAATGGAAAGTTACACTTATGGCTGCGGCCAAAACTTACATTCGCTTGCCAAAAATATAAAAAATATACACTATTTTGTATTTTAATTTTTATATATAAAAATATACATTTATCGGCTATTATTTTAGTGAGCGGCTATAGATTATAAAAATGAAGAAATTGTACGGTTTGTCCTTATAATGGGTCGGTCTTTAATTTTATCCTTCAAATTGGCTGGTCTTTAATTTTTATCCTTTAAATTGGCTGGACTTTAATTTTTGTTCTTAAGAATACTTATGCCTACGGACATAAGTTCTTTGAGGGCGCGGTGCATAACTTGTGAGATATTATGATGTTATAATATAAACATATACCCGGCGAAAAGGTTGCTTGTCTTGAGGACAAAAAATTAAAGACAAGCACAAATAGGGACAAAAGTGCAAATGACCCTGTAAAAAATCATTTTTCAAAGTTGTTCTGCTTACAATACTGAGCTCAATGCTTAAGCCCAGCCCAAGATGATTGAAAATAAATAGCTCAGTCCAAAGAAGTTAAAGATAAAATGCTCATGGCCTGAAAATTGGGCTAGTTAAGGTAGAAGCTTAAAAGAGATTTTGTACTACCATATACAGGTACTCCATATCTTTTTATTTTAGCTATCTTCTCTGTGTTTTAGTTGTTATGTTTCCAATTTTAACATTTCTTAAAATGTCCTATTAATTGTTTGTTATGCTGTGTTCAATTTTTGCACAATCTTTTTGTAGAGAATTGTTGTTCAATAATCTTTTTCTCACTGATTTTGGTCAGCGGTTTTTTTTTTTTTTTGTGGATAAGTTAAAGTTAGACAGACGTAGCTTTGTAATCTGGGGCTAAATATGACTTTGCTCTATGTGCTTTATACATTATCCAATAATGAAGAAATCAAGAAAATTGTTCGTACCACAGGAAAGGGGGTACATTTTTAGATGTTTAAGCTGATGAACTTGTTAAAGACCTGGGCCAGTTCATTTTTACATTTTCTGTTTTTTTAATTATTCTTTATATTCAAAAATATGTAAAGGGAACATGTACTTCATTAGTGACATTGGATTCAGTTTATGAAAAGGCACCTGTCCCATTCTTTGATTTAAAAACAAATCCGTATTATTAATAGAAACAGAGTGTATGTGGTGTAGTGTAGCATTGCAGGAATTGAAATTATTTATAACAGTAGTATCAACACTATTGACAGAAGCATTATAAACATCAATGTGATGTGTAGAGTTCAGTTGCAGCTTTATCAATTACCAATGACCTTTTCATAGAAGGGACCTATAGAATACATCAGGAATTGGTAAAGATAGTATAATAATTTAATTGACTAAGTAACTGATGCACAAAAAATTGAAATAAAAGGAACTAGCTTCAAATTATGTAAGATAATTGCAGTGTTATCAAAGCCGAAAGGCGCAAAAAAGAGCTGATTTATGTCGGGGATTTAAGCACAAAGTGAAGTTAAAGCGAGGATTTTAATGAAGAAAAGTGCAATGAAGAAAAATTAAAATAATATATATGTAATTCAAGAATAATAATTGTAAGCACAAATAGTATAATTATATTGACAAAGGAATTAAAAAAATTACAATTAAGTGAAATATTTATTGTTTAGTGTAGTATCTTTGGCACAAAGCCCATTGGTGATTACGCATATGCGTTAGCGCCTGGGTGATTGCATTGCAGCACTAGCTAAGCGAGGCAAAGGACTTAGGTATTTGCACCTAGCTTTAGGGCTTAAACGCGCTTTAGATGAGCCTTTAACAACACTGAGATAATGTCTGCAGTTAAGAGTCAAAGAACCAGTAGAAGTAACTTTAATGAGAAAAGAAATGGGGAGGAGTAATGTTAGAAAGAAAGTGTTTATTTGCTGTCATTTGCTCCTGAATCTAGAATCCAAGGATCATTACTAAACTGGCCTACAGAAGTACCAACAGAACTACTTAACAAACCTGCAAAATTTGCAGAGCTAGAGGGACTAGAAGGATCCTGTACCACATGAGACAAATGTGCTTGTTCAAAAAGGGGCATCAATTCTTAATTCCTTGCTTTGTCTGCCAATGCCGTTGTACAAAATGGCTCAATTCTTTCAGTTTGTCCGTGGAGTCATGGACTATATTGTTTATTTCTTGAATCATGCCTCAAACTTGCGATTTTTTTATTTTGCCAAAAATCTTTGCCTTGTAACGACCCAATTGAATAAGAACTGCCAGAAGTCTGAATTTAACTTTGGATTCTGCATCTTCTGATTGTTTGAATGAAAATATGTGGGTTACTCGGAAAATTCCGGGTCTTTTCATAATGCATTATTATCACTTTTCCGATATACTTGTCTCTTGTCGGATGTGATCATTTTACAATGCTTCATCTTTCTAAAGCTAAGGCACTTATACACATCAAACCATTATGCTCAAACTAACTAGTTTTCATTGATAAAATGTTCTGTTATCGACATTATGTAGAATATCTTCACTCTCAATAGTTACATACAAGTCTATAGAAAGAGAACATAGAAAGGCGGGATGCCCCTGACGTGGGCGTGTCGGATTAACCAAATCCTCATTGAATCTTATTTTTCAAGGATACCCCTATTGTCACTCCTTCGGAAATAACCTCTCTATCTTCTGAGATGGGGGGTAAGGTCTGCGTACACTTTCCCTCCCCACCGTGGGATTTCACTGGGTATGTTGTTGTTGTTACCCCTATTGTCACTCCAAAAATCACTCCCTAAGGTACTGGACAATCACTGGGTCTCTACCAACAAAGAAAATAGTAATAATCTGAGGTATAATACCAGAGCTCTATGGTTACAACAAGGAGACAAAAATACAAGATTTTTCCAAAAGATAGCAACTGCTCATAACAGGTATAATACCATTGACAGGCTGGTGATTAAAGGAAGCGAAGTAAAAGAACCTGAAGAGATGAAGGTGGCCATGGTTGAATTCTATGATAAACTTTATTCAGAATCTGAAGAATTTGAAGCATGGAGACCATCTTTGAATATAATGACTGCCCAAAGATTACAGAGGAAGAGCAAGATTGGATACAGAGACCCTTTATAGAATCTGAAATTTTGCAAGTAGTTACTTAGTGTGCAGTGGACAAAGCACCAGGTCCTGATGGCTTTACCATGGATTTTTATAAGAGTTGCTGGGAGATTTGGAAAGGTGATATTATGCAAACCATCGGCAACTTTCATCAAAATGAGATCTTTGAGAAGTCCTTTAATGCCACTTTCATAGCTCTAATTCCTAAGAAGTTTGGAGCTGAAGAATTAAAGGACTTCAGACCTATAAGTTTGATAGGGGGCATCTACAAGATCATCTCCAAATTAATCACAGAGAGAATAAAGACTGTCATGGAGAAGCTAGTGGATGTACATCAAATGGCATTTTTGCAGGGTAGACAGATCATGGATGCAACTCTACTTGCTAATGAGTTGGTGGATTCTAGAGTAAAACAGAAAAATTCTAGAATTTTGTGCAAGCTTGATATTGAAAAGGCTTATGACCATGTCAACTGGGCCTACCTGCTGAACATTCTGAGTAACATGGGTTTTGGAGAAAAATTGATAAATTGAATAAAATATTGTATATCCAGTGTGAAGTTCTCTGTTCAAATTAATGGAAGTCCTGAAGGTATTTTTTCAATCTAGCAGGGGTTTGAGGCAGGGGGATACCCTGTCACCTTTTCTATTCTTATTAGCCATGGAGGGACTAAATTACATGATTAGAAAAGCCAAAACTAATGGATGGATAAAAGGGTTTGGAACTCAAACCAATAGGGGGTGAAGACATGGAAATTACACAATTATTGTATGCTGATGACTGTTTGGTGTTTTGTGAGGCTAAGGTTGAACAAATCAGACACCTTATGGCAATATTGACCATCTTTGAAGCCATTTCAGGTCTCCATGTTAACTGGAGCAAGAGCTTCTTATATCCGGTGAATCAGGTGACTGATCTACAGTTTCTGGCAAGTAACTTGGGCTGTCAAACTGAGTCCCACAAAGTACTTGTGAATGCCTCTGGGTGCTAACCACAAGACACAAGAGATATGGAATGATGTGTTAGAAAGGTGCGAAAAGAAATTGACAAGATGGAAGAGTCAATATTTATCTCTTGGGGGTAGATTGACTTTGATAAATTCAGTCTTGGATGCCTTACCTACTTACCTGATGTCTTTGCTTCCTATTCCTAGGGACATAGAGAAGAAGATTAACAAAGTAAGAAGGGAATTTTTGTGGCATGATAACAAAGACAAGAAAGGCTATAACTTAGTGGAGTGGCAGATTGTGATGCTCAGCAAGCAACATAGTGGCATGGGGATTAAGGATCTCAGACTTCATAACCAGAGTCTACTCCAGAAGTTGTTGTGGAGGTTTTGCAAGGAT